>NC_060213.1:17165000-17440000 GCF_021130785.1 Homalodisca vitripennis
AGACACGTAAACTAAAAATATAATGTAATCAAAGCGAAGAGATTTTATCATTGTCTAATCAGGTGCACAATTTAGTGCACTACGATGCTTTAAACACGATCACAGTGGAACTGTCAGATTCCAGACTCTGCACTAAGAGGAAGGAAAGTGAACTGGAGTTAAACACAACATTCACATTGGATCAAACCTTCACACCATAGCTACGCTATGTACAGTATATAGAAAACTGATATTTAGATATACTTGATTAGAGGGAAATATTTATTGTATGCCCTGTAAGCCTATGTACAATAGACTGCGGTCTGTTGAATTCTAGCTTCCGGAAGCTCTTTGTCTTTGGACTAGGGATCAATTTTCACCACACGCCAAAGGCTTCTTTCATCCTGTATAATCACACATTTGTGCATGGTACGGTAAGTTGGAAAATCTTATATCACTTGAGCTTAATTTTTTTTCTGGTAAAAGTTGGATGGAAGTACAGGAAAAAGCTGCAAACGACTTAATGATTTTGAAAAAAAATGGTTATATCAAAATTTTCCTCTCACTAAATATATCTAAGACAAAATTTCTACCTATTTCTTTGAACAATAATTCAGATTACAATTTAAATAGTTTGAGAATTCATCATTGTAGCAATTCTGCAAATTTAACATGTGGATGTAAAAATATTGAACGTGTTACAAGTTACAAATATCTAGGTGTAATTTTCGATCATCGCCTTAAATGGTCTGATCATATAGCCTATATTCAAGCAAAAGTAAGAAAATAAATTTTCGCTTTCAGAAGATTAAGCGATGTTTTAAATGAAAAGGAAATTAAAATAACGTATATTGCGCTTATGTCCAAATCTCTTCTTACATTTGGTAACATTGCTTGAGGTTGCGCATTAAAATCAGTTTTGGAGCCCCTTTACATAACACAAAAATGTATCTTAAAAGCAGGATTAAGGAAAAATAAGCGTTATCCTACTGACACTCTTTTTCACGAATCTTCACTCCTTTTCCTTGCGACAGTTGTACATAAAGCATCTTTTAATTCATATTTATAAATATTACAACATACAACATAATTTTCCCAGAAACATCACATTCTTTATAATACCAGGCATGCAGTTAATGTCGGTATACCTGTCACAAGGTTAGTTAAATCATTTCAATAACAAATTCCTTTTATATTTCCCATGTATTGTTCAGAAACATTTACAAAAACTTCAGTCACTTCAAATTATTCGAATCAACTTCAATTTCAATTTTTAAGAAAAACGTTAATTTCTTCCTTCTACAGATTGGCCTTGAGGGAGCCGAGGCCCTAATCTTATCAGAATATGGGCGGGCTTGACCTTGGTCCTTTCTCTCACCCCTCCCCCCTCCGATACCACCTATCATTCATCTACATTTCAAAGTGATAACTATTTCAAATAAATTATATATTGTAACATTTTTTTTTGTGAACCTTAAAATTTTATAAAGTTAGATTTTATTAACTTTGGCCAGACAGGCCTGATCAACCTGGAAAAATCCATATCAGCTGGCTATTAAACAGCTGCAGCTCCAGCTGGCCAAACAACAATTGACTCTACTTCCTGTTGGACTTTGTTACTGACTGTCAGGCTTCACGAGGGCTTATCCTCTCTCTCTCTCATGGCGATAGTTTGAAGATTGTTCAGTTGGAAAATTGAGTCTCCACGAGGTTATCTATAATGTCTTTACCTACATTGCTCCCTTCCTGGCCCATTACTGGATTGTTGCCAAGGTGAGGTATTTTTAATATTCTTTTAAGTCAAATAATGTGTGCTACCAAGAAATTATAAATACTTTTTGAATACAGATACTTGGAATTAATTTTTCTTTTCTCAACCAACCAGAGTAATATATTAGTGAAATTAAGAAGCAGAAATTACTTGAGCCTTTATTAATTTGTAAGTTGTACTCATAAATATAAATCCTTTCAGATTGTAAATATTATCATAGTGTTTTAATGGTTCATATTTTCTTAGATCCAAACATATGTTTGTTGCAATGGTTAGAACTTTTATTTTAAATAATGCATTTGAAATAACAACAAAATGTACTTTAGGTAATAAATAGTGTTGTGTGGCCTATAAGTTAAAAATTATCTGTTAGTCTGTTTTATTTTTTCTGTTGTTTGTAAATTCAGGATAATAAATGTTGGTAATTTATGCTACGTGCTTTGTCAAAATGTAAGTAAGAAAAAGGCATTTGTTAGAATAGGAAACAAATATGAAAAGATGTTTTCAAGTGAATTCTATTTAAAGCTTATTTTAGTTAATAATTTATTGTTGGAATTTAATTAACTATATCTCATTATATTGACTACTGTAGATTGAGTAATTGACTAATAGTTAATTTTTGGGGTTATTTACATTACAAAACCGATTATATATCTCTCAAAATACTTCATGTTAAGATTATTTCACGGAATATTTAGGTTTCATTGTTATTATTGTTTAACATAAAATTTTACGTGCTATTCTGAAGCAACTATTATACATCTTTTTAGTGTCAAATATTTTGTAGATTCTATTGTCTGAATTGTGCTCAGGGATTTGTTCGGGAGCGGTTTGTGTGCCTCTACATAGGTCTGCGTACCACTACCCACCCAGTGCCCGTGCTATACCTGCTACTGTGCCTTCCTCCCTGACCGTGAGCCCTTACGGAGGCGTATGGTTGTGATCTACGTAGTTGAATAATTACTTATAAATATCTTTCTTTATTGGATACATATTGATGTTTAATGTGCTTTGTGTAAATATGTGTCTAGTTTATTGTAAGTATTGTTTGATTGATATCTATGGGTAAATACCAGAAGTACTCGTGGCCGGCCAAGGTAATGTTGTTTAGTGTATAATTACTGGTGTTTTAGGGTATATTGTATTGATAAATCTAAGGGTTACCTGTACCCTCAGACTGTTGAGATCCAAATACAGAAATGGTAATCAAACCTTTTTCCATGATATGAAAAGTAAAATTACATAATTTTAATAAATATTTCATTTGATAAATGTTTCTTGTGCAATAAAAAAACAGGCTCTTAGAAATTTTTCTAAAAACTTAATGATTACATTGAATGAGTTTTAGCTTTCTTACATGTATTTCCTTTTCTTAAATTTACCTTGTATTTAACTTCACTCTTACTTTGGTTGGTTATAAGGTCATTAATTTTACAACATCATTCAGTAACGGGTCTTTTCCTTGTTCTGACTCCGTTCCCCTACCACACTACTACTGGAAACAAGGTGGCGCCCTCGGATAGTACCGTTAACAGTTAACTCTACTACGCCGTTAACTTGTGAAAACCACACCTACCCTTCCCACCCCCTAGACTGAGCAAAACTGGGACCGCTACAATATACATTTTTTGTCGGTTTTGGTTTAATTTAATTTATTATTGTTATTGCTGCTCTTTCGTTTGCGTCTGAACCATACCCGGCAAAACAAACTAACATTAATTTTCTGTAAAGGATAGCGTCTCTAGCCTACGCACAGGCTGCTTGCCCATGTATGCTAATTTCCAAACAAATATATGTTTAGATATTACAATGTTTAAAATTTCATTACAATGTTTAAAATTTCATTGTTAACACAAATTTATTTGCAAACCCATTTGTAATCTCTGTACCTATATAAAAGATTGTGGAAATAAATAATTTATATTTCATTTCATTTCATCTCTCTGTTGGCGCTTCGGTCCGGCTATTTGTATGGTGATATTTATGGATTTGTGAGAAGGTGAGCATTCAAGGTATGTAAAATATAAACACCTCCTGTATAGTCCTATGAATAAAGCTGCAAGAAATTTTATATATAGACTTGACCAAACACTCAAGAGAAGACAAAACCCGATAATGAAACAATACTCAGCAGAACTAAGTGAGAGAGAGAGAGAGACCGTATAATTGATCGAGAAAAGCAGATGAAAGAGACTGAGATAATAAGAAAAATAAATATACGAACAAAGACGGAGAAGAAAGAGGAAAAGACGAGAAGATCAAGAAGACGAAGAAAGAAGATGAAGAGAGAAGATTAAAAAGAAAACTAAATTGTAACAAGAAGAAAGAAGATTGACAAAGATCATTGTAAAGGACCATATATTTAAATATTGAATTTGCCACTCTGGTATGCCACCAGGCTGGTACAGGGTTTAAGTCTTGTGTTGGTCAATGAAAAAAATGTATAGTCCTATTATAATAGTTCTATTATCAGAAGTTCTCTATTGCATAAAAAGTTATACATAACTGGCATAAATGTTGACCCAATTGTGCTTGCGATTCCTCTTGCTAACAATTCCTTATAAAAAACGACGAACACAGGGTTCACAATTCCTGTATGACATCAGCAGAGTCACAGTTCTAGCTTTCAAAATAATTCAATATGCGGGTATATAATTATACAATGGATATGCGTTTGACAGTTTTCTAAAAAAATCACGGAAAATATCTTATTAATCAAGACGAACTCAGTGTCTCCAACACCTCTATGTATACAGCGGTGATATAGCGACTAAAATAGACTGCAGCACAGCGTGGTACACAAACAAGCACACGACACAACACGTGGCCAAGTCTGTCTGTTTGTTTGTTAATGGTTGCCATGGCAGCCTTTCAACCTCACAGCTGTTCCGGCTTTATCCAATCGTTACTTGATTCGTCACTTCTTTCCAACAAGAATATAAAATAATCTATTTATGTGCATTTCTACAGATCTGGAAGATGAAGAAATGGTACATTTTCAAATGAAATTTTCATGATTTTACATTTTATATGATTGTGATAACTTTATTTATAAATCTGTTTATTTTGCAAGGTTCTCTTTACCAATATAGTTGTCAATAAGTCCACATGTAATATATTCCTTAACGCTCAATTATACTTCATGGAATGACATGAACAAAAGTCAAGGTACGTGATTATAATTTGTAACATACCACCATTAATATCATACTTTAACTGTTATTATATTCGCCCTAGAAAATAACTATACTATTAAGAGTACTATTACAAATTACGTTTACAAGAAAATGGTGCGCAAAAATTAACCATCTTAAATAATTTAAGATGGTTTTATTGCTTTACTAATGCTTCGCAAATAACCGGAGTGTATGAATTAGTATTATACGTAATTTTGTATCATGAAACAACTATGCAATTATAACGAAGAAGGAAATTATCTCTGCAAGCCTTAGTAATACTGCAAAATCCTTCTTATGTTTTGAGAAGCAGATGTTGGTAGGAAAACTCATTAAGATAATCAGTATAATAACCTAGTAATAAAGCGTCATTGTTACGAAATATATGGTTATTTGTTAACGATAAAATACAAATAAATTATGTCACTGTATGCGTAAGTTTCATGTTTTCATCGATTTATTTTTGAAAACCGGACTGAAATCTGTAGAAAAAATGCAATGAATCCTTATTTAGGAAAAGTGACTTAAAATATAAGGTAAAGGTAAATGATACATTTTAAATAACCTTGTGGAATTAAGATGGGTTTGTTCTCTCCAAAAGTATCTTTAATTTAATAAATTTTAACTTTGAGCAAGTTACGATATCAGTATTATTTAAAATACCCAATTTTTTAAGGTTAATGTAAGTAATTTACAACTTCGAAGAACTATGTTTGCCTTGAACTATAAATCATCCAATAAATTAGTGAAAAAGTGAAATATAATTAATAGTGAATGAGTAAGTTATAATCAAAATAGCGTAAGATATATGAAAGTGATACGTTTATGGGATGTAGGGTTAACATAAAGGTACAAGATAGGCTTATTATCAAGTGTGATACCTAATACCAACATTAAAGCTCAGACTGTTAAATAAATTCCTATAGGCCTACGAATCCTTATTTCAAAATTAGTCCTTCACTATGGAGACATCTTTTATCTGAAATCTTTTTAGATATCTGATCAATCAATATCAACTTTAGTTTCACTAAAATTAGGAAGCATTTTTAATATTAAATTTTGTTTTGCTGTTAAAAAAAGTTTGTTCATGTTTCTCAATTGACTACATACAAAAGAGATAGCCTTAATTCAACGAACGTGCGTAGGTAAAATGACAATAGAGCATGACTTGACATGAGTCTCATTTGTGTAGAACACAAAGCCCTCCTTGTTAGTCTCATGTCTCGAGAGTTGAGTACATGTTGTGGTAGGACAGATCAAGTGCAGTGTACTCAGGCACTGTTATTGTACATACAATGGCAATACTAGTTGTTAAGATTCAATCTATTTCCAAGTCCACTATATCTGCTACTTAGATCTCAAATTTTAGTAATATGATGTTTTTTTTTTAATAAAAAAAATATTATTGGGCTGAGATATGTATTGACCATTGTCTGATGAAGAAGTCCAATAGAAAGTACAATGTTGTCTGAATATGGTTGTCCATAGCGAGGCTGAACGGTTCAAGAATTTAATTGCATAAGCAATTTTCCGACATGATGTCGACCGTTGAGTATATGGATGGTATAATATTACACTGAGAAAGTCCATATGACACAAGTCGACTATACACAATCTTGAAAGTCCAAGTTCAACTTGTGATACCAGTGGCGCAGTGTAGTGGGTAAGGTGATTAACGAGAGATAACCGACTCAAGCATCGTCGAGCGTGGCTGCTGCTTGGATGGGTGACCTCTGAGCGATCCTGTCCTTGCAAGCAGTCCGCCTGCCCGGCGCCATTAGTGGCGGTTCGGAAGTCACCTTTAAAGCCGTTAGACCCCAGGTTAAATGTTAGAGAGTGCTTCTTAGCCCCAATTTCGCCTGGTTAAATAAGAAAATTTTAATTTACTTTAAATATACAGTAATGTCTCCAGATTGTGTTAGATGGGCTTCTTCTGGTAAAATAAGACATAACTTTACTTTTTTATGTAATAAAAGACAAACTGTACTATATATGTCAGGTATACTGAAATTTTAACATGAAATTTAACTCGCTAAAAAGATTTTTACGATTCATAAATTAAATGTTGCTATAATTTATCGTATGAGTGTTCTTTTTTAGAGAAATAGTTTGAGAAGTCGAGTGGTGTACACCAGTAAAACAATTGTGAGTATGTCAGGCAAGTCAATAACACTGTTTTCTCTATTCGTTGCAAATCAGAAATTGCCTTAAAATAGATATAAATATCTCTTTCTAACTTTGAAATCTGGTGTTTGCACCAAATATTCTCCTAAAAGTGATTGTATAGATCCTACTTAGTCGGACCACGATCTAATTATAGTTTCTGGTCAAATGATTTGTTTATTTTTGTTTCCAGCCGGTAGTACTGACTAATTATCTATATCTGTGTGAAATTGAAATACAAAATTAAGTATATAACAATTTGCACTGATAGGCTCTTATTTTTATCTAAATAACACGATTTTTATTGCAATTATTTACTACACTTCTTAAAATATTTAATTGGTACCTATATTTTAGAAGGTCAATTTATAAATTAGTTTTAATAAGTATTCAATAAAAATTGTAGTTTTACATATTATAAATTTAGCCTCGAAATGTGTTTGATATAAATAAACAAGACTAAGCCTTTGAATATTTTTATAATTTCTATTTGTACAATGTATATTTCAGATTCGATGAACCTACTACATGTATCTTCAGGTACTTATAGGATCACTTGAAGATGGAACCTTCGAATCCGAAATGTACATTGCACAAATAAAAAACTACAAGTGTTCAAACATTTAGTATTGTTCCCATGTGGTTTTACATTATTTTCTAAATTATGACGCGGTTATAGCAAGCTAACTAAAGTATTACAACGAAAATAATAAAATTTTGAAATGAATATTTGTACTACACCTATTGAAAATATATAATTATTTTTCATTTACAAAATTATAATTTGGATACTGGTGTTTTAACACAACGTGAAGGCAATTTATATACTAATTAGAATTGAGCAACTCGAAGTATTTTCGTGTACAGTATATTTCTCAACAATGAAACGTGGGCTCGGGAAAACTATATATCTGCCCAATATACAACTTTACCTACCGAATATACCCCTTCATATATGGGCGTGAAGTCGATCCACAAATATTGTAACGGTATTGTTTAGGTTATAGTGGCTCTACACTCCTTTGTAAATAGCCAGACAGTTGTACAGTGTGGGAGGGTACATGGATGATTATATTCTGGAATTGGAGTAGTGAAATCTTGTATTGGGTATTTGTGGTCATAATATATTTTGTAAATACTTTTGCAAATTCGTATTAGAAATTTGACAAGATATACTGATGTCCGTATCAAATGGTTATTTTTTATAGTATAATATATACTCGCATTTTAGCATGGCCAATTTTTTATGCCAATAAGTTATACTATTTTCATTACCTAACTGAGATACAAGAAATGGTTTTGAATACTGAAAATTAAGCTACTCAGGTGTATAAATTATTGTAAAGGATCCTACTTTACACTCGGTAATACCCTGGCCTACACAGGCACAATGCAGGTTTAATGAAATATGGCGTCCATCATTCACAAAGATGGACAGTTCGTCATTAAATGTGCAATTTCATTAGCTTTGGCGTGCTTTTATAGCAAGGCTTTATGTCCTTCGCGTTAATGACGAACAATAATAGTTTTATTAGTGCGGTTATTTCTAGTGAACTGTATGTAAAACTGCTATGTGCTGGTGAATCAAGAGTCATTGAACTACTCAATTTATTACCACGATAACCATTAAATAACCATGATCATATTCTAATAAATTAGTAAATTGGATTGTGCTTACTAAACTTTAAATTTTTTTGCAGTGGTTTCTTCGTCTATCAAAATTTGAATTTTAATAATTATTCTTATTATTATGATTTTAAATGGTAAAATAATAAAAATCCGAAAATTTTTATTTCGGAACATAAGAAAAGTTCAAATGTATTTTTTCATTTTGCTTGTTGCTTTTTTATTATAGCTTTTAAGTCGTCTCCATATAACACTTTAATTTGTTAATATTAATATCAATGTTATATATTAATGTAGTGAAAAAAGTGTTAGGTAAGGTCAGTACTTTTTACATTTCAAACTAATTCCCACTCATCATTCCTACCTCACGCTACCAAATCTATAATACTATTTCAGAATAATATGAATATTTGCATTAAATAATACTTTCCATCCCACATTTTTCTTTTCAAAAATAAAAAAACCTTACTGCATTTGAGTCTAAAAACACCGACAGGATATACCAAGGAAGGAGCCTCACTATCTATTATTATGATACTTAAAATAATTATGTGTGCCCTACAGGGCCTTAATGCATAAACCTTACTAGAAGGCTTTAAAGCAGGTTTCTCACCTCATTCTGGAATTCAACCTCTGCAGCAACTTAAAATCTCTAATTTAAATATAAACCATTCATAAACATTTTTTCTAAATACTTCCAACTGGAGTGTATTGCTAGATAGGTGTCTGCCAGTAGTTTGGTTCATTACACTCATTGTACGGCATCTCCTCCTCATGGGATATATGATTGGATATGGCTTAAACCGTAAGGTCAACAGAACATTCTTTACATCAAGTCTGATTCTGACTGCTCTCATTGTTTGGTATATCATCATGGGATATTTTATATTTCCTAAACCACAAAGTTAATCAGCCTCGCCCTCCAAATAATTTTCAATATAAGTTACTGGTTATAATAATAAATGTGTTAGTAAAACTACAACCTGCCTCAGTGGTAATTGCTTAATCATGATCCTACAGTAAATTATAAAGAAGTATCACTAATGAACGCAAAATGTCTTAACAAAGATAATTTAATTTCCTAGCAGAGAGAAAGATTAACCTAATGGAGAGTAAATATAATGTTAAACTATTTATCTCGTTAAATTTGCTGAAAGGATAAGGTTTTATAAACAGCGATGAATAATGCCGAGCACGCCGGGCCATTGTCTAGGGTAATGTACGGAAAAAGGATATTTATCAAGAGAAGTGTTTCACTTACCATAACATGCGGATAATTTCAGACGCGTATTTTTTGTGTTTTGTCCAGTTTTTAAAAGGGTAAGAAATAAATTAGTAAGGAATCCTTAAAATAATTAATTATAAAATCAAGTTATTGATCGTCTAAACGCAAGAACATGTGCCAAGATTAGTGTCATAGTTATAAGACACATTGAAACGTTAAAAAACTAATTTATTATGAAACATATAGTAATGGGACTGATATTTGTCGCATATCTTTCAAGAATCAATATTATTTTAAAGCATTGTATAAGTGTTAAAATTCCTTATTAAAACAAGTACCTACACGATGATTACTACTTTAATTAAATATCTTAAAACAAGAACGAGGCAGTTTTCAACTTGTTACTATATTATATTTATGGTGATTTCAACATAAATAACATAAATAAAACAACATAAATGTGTAATACAAATTGATCTAAGATAGAAAGTGCTTCTTCATTCAATCTACTCAGCTAAGCTCTTTTCAGTCAACCACGAAAAGCTTTCGGGAAAATTTCCCAAGGCACAATCCCACATGGACAACTAAATGTCAGGTCCTACAGCCAACAAAACAATCTCTTATATTTGTTTTCAAATTTGAAACATACTAAACTAACAAATGTTAAAAAACTCAACTCAGCGTTTCGTAACTGTATATATTTACTTAAACATGTATTTATATTTTTTGTATTGTAAATAAAGTTCACACCATCAAGCGAAAATATAAAAATTTTAATAAATTGTTATTGTCAATGATTCATGGTTGTTCTTGAAGTAATTCCACTGCTTAGTTAGGTAACGAGCTTTCAAAAAGAAGTTAAATGTAATAAATATTATCTTGTAGATAAAGTACAAACAATTTATTTGCAGTCATTTCTACAATAAATAATCAACTTTAAAGTTATAAATTTTACATGTAAAACTTGGGAATATGCATTTGCATTTCTTATCCAACTCTAGCTACCAACATTTCTTTTCTTTTAATACTTTTTTATTCAATTTAATTGATTATACCGGAAAGAATTGTTGTAATGTATATACTTAAACGTTGTAAAACCCATGCGACTTCCAGCAAAATCTATCTGCAGAAGGTTTCATTAAAGTGTTTAATATTAAACTAGAATACTAACAACGGATATTGAACATGGAAAACTAATATATGACTTGGATCTATTAAACTATTCTGAAAATTAATAATGGATTCTCAAGACTAAGTGTAAAAAGGCAAGGAGTTAAGGTACAGAGAATACATCGTAATTAATTTTGTACCCTGCACAATACTTGAACATTACCATCCGTGGTACGCAACACACTACCTTAAACTGACAACATCAGTCCCTTTACTAAAAAAAACCGACCCTCTCTAACAAAACAACCCTCTCTACGTCAAGTCATTTCTCCGTTAACTGCATGGAAGACGGTGCTCTTGCTAAGATCTTCCTCGTCAGCTACTTTCATTATATTGTACCGTAGTTGTAATTATTTATGCTGAATCGCGGTAGGAAGTAGGCTCTTTTGTTAACTAGACGCGGTGCGTGGACATTGTTTGTTGGTTAGACCGGTAAATCAGCTGATCGAGATATGTACGGTGATACGTTCCCGAGCCGGTTCCCGGAGAGAGGGGGGACCAGTCTTGAAGCCACAACGACAAGGTGCAGACGTCGAGTAGAGAAGCGGTGGTTCTTCCTCTAATCCTATAGTTTGGGATCTAGAGTAATTCTTTTAATCGGGTGTAAATTCAAATCAAGTTTTTTAATTTTTCTTTAGTGCGTTTTTACTTTCCTATCAGCCTCCATAGTCTTCAAAGTAGTAAGTCTAGGTACCAGCGTTTAGTTTAGTACCAGCGTTTAGTTAATATCTTTTATTTTTATACTGTTGTGATTAAATTTGTAAAATTTCCCATATTACAGAGTCTGAGAATTAATTCAATTTTTTGAAGTATCGTGAATTAAATATTGGTCGTAAAGTTAATATAAAGTTTTGTGTTATTTTGATTTTGAATATTTTTAGAAGAGAACTTTTTATTTTATTTTGTTAATTTAAACCATTTTTGGAGAGAAGTATACATTTTTAGTTTCATTTTAATTTTAATTCTTTTTTGATCAGACTTTTAATTAGATTTGATCGATTGTGAGGATTTTTTGAAGAAAATCAAATCTAAAGTTTGTAAACTTTGTTAAAATTTTAGTGAACTCTAATTCGGAATAAATCAAGTATTTCCGAAAAGTTGTTTTGATTTATGAAGTATTAGCTCCAAATTAATATAATATATGTGCTATAATAACGGTACAATCTCAAGATGGAGAATTTTCCATGGTGTAGTCCATCATAAAAGATTTGTGTGGTAGTCTTTTTGTCTCTCTTTTCCATGCTTCTAAAAATTTCTTTTCGTACAATACTACGCAAATCGACTTACATTTAGATTAATATAACAATTTTATCTTTACATATAATTTAACACAACAAATTTTAAAGATAATGGTTGTCTTAATTCACCAGGTCACTCTGGGGCTATAATGCCCTCTCTGACAATTGACTTGGGACACAACTATCATTCCAAATAACACGATATATTATCCTTGACTGATCCTTCAGGTGGGATGCTCACAGAGAAAGGATCATTAAGCAATTACCCATTCAAGATTTAGTCAAGGTCGCTGGTCTTTGACTCCATTACCTTGATACAACCGTTATCTCCTATAACCAATCATTGGATCAGTAATTTCGTTCCTCAAAAAAAATACAGTAACAAAATTATTTCAATTCTAGTACGTGCAATACATAACTTATGGAGAATGAAAAATACACACCATAATACTTCTTCGGGTACTTCTATAAAAAACATATGTAGTTGAGAAATAATTATAATCATTAATTTAGTTCCAAGCTGAAGAGATGCTACATTTCAGGAGATTAAAAGAGGAAACTAAGTGATTTATTACATCTGTCATGCAGAAGGAGAGTTGATTAAATGAGGAATTTCATTATCTTCTCCTGTGTTAATTACATGATGTTACATTACCACGTTAATAACTCACACTGATTAACACAGATATGGTGGAAGGGATGATTGAATACAAATGTTGAGTTTAACTCCATTTCACCTTCCGCTCAGGGCATCGTCTGGAACCTGACACAGTCGAGAAGTGTGACTGGGTGGAAAGTGAAATGTAGGTAAACTCACCATTAATATTGATCAACCATTCCCACCATATATATATATATATATATATATATATATATATATATATATATATATATGTTTTGTGAAGAAAACTCGGTCACTCTGTCATCCTTTGGGTTTAATTATGCAAGTGATAAGACAATAACAATACTTTTTTATCTAAATTGTGCTGGATGGCTACTAGGGAAATCAGAGAAATCTGTTTGGAGGTCTCGTTAGCTCTCATTTTGAAACGATGGAAAGAATTAATTTTGATCGTCTTCGACGCAAACTTTTTTGGACCTCTTCAGACGGTCGTAGAGTCCAGATTCCAAGAGTCATATGTCATACTCTGCGCTAAGCGGAGCGGGAAATAAAGCCACATTTAACATTCGTTACTTAACATTACTGGTAGCATGAAAATAAATTATTTATCATGGTAATAGTAAAATTTGTGAAACAAAAACTCTTTTTAGACTTATTATTTTTATATTTTATCGGATGTCTTGTTCGGATTTATGTTGTTAACATTGCAACTGTGATATCCCAATAAAAAGAAGAATCATTTTTCTTTGTAATTGTGAAGACTTATGGTAGTTATGTACCACATACCTACGAGAGAAATGACGACCAGGTGATTCAGAGTACAATAGACGGCTCTGAAATTACAGCCCGTGTAATGCAATTACCTCCCAACAATGACATTACAATGCGTTGTGTTGGGGGATAGTTTTCATTGGCCTATGTTAGTTACAATAAGACTATTTAAAAAGGTCATAGATTTTTATATTTATTACTATTATATCTAATGAAAACCCCCCATTGGCACAAACATGATTGACAGATCACATTGCCATAAAGACTTTCCTTTGAAAAAACCCTTTAGGATTGTTATACCTTCCAGGAAGGATTTGTCGGAGGGAAGGAAAAACTCTTCCAACAGCGGAGCTAAAATGGTTTACGGATGGCTCTTAAACAAAAAGTGGCACACGTGCTGTTATTGTTATAGATAAGGTGGAGGCTGCATTTGGATCTGAGAATGAGCAGATTGGACCTACAGTCGCCTTCCCTCAGGTCGGTCTCTGGCCCTATCTTCTTCAGTAAATCGGTCTCTTCTCGAGTTATGGGCCTGATTAAGGAATATGCTTATATCACCCGCAGAAGCATCCTCACAGAGCGGGTATCCACACTGTAGAACGTGTGACGAGCAGGAGACTGCTGAACACCTGTTCTTTGACTGTCCTGCAATAGCAAGGAAGGGCCACAGGACAGTCCTTCTTTGGGCTTTCGACAATGGAGGTGATTTTTCCCAAAAAGAATATGATCTTATATTCGGCGGATTGTAGGAATGCTGAAACGGTAAATTGTTTGGCCTCATGGTACACTTCCGTGAAGCACAAAAGGGCCTTGAGGCTTATGTGCATGGCCATAGGTCGCCTCTTAGAAGAAGAAGAAAGATCACACAATTATGCAAAAATAGGTTCATAGATCTTATTAAAGATTTTTACCCACCTGTGTCTTTATTGTTAGGATCACTAGCAACCAAACTAGTCATGATGAAACATGGTCTCTTTAATCAGTCCCATCGCATCTTCTCCCAACTTTAATGTCTGCTCTTAGTTGATCCTTAATTCCTCAATCTACTTATTCTTGTCGGCCTTATGCCTTTTACGTTTCTCTAATGTGCCTAGATAGGATAGATTTCAGTTCCTTGTTTCTTCTTCTCTATTATTAAGGCATAAATAAACATCAACTTCAGAGATTCAGCGTTATCATAACAACAACATCCAAGTCTAAAGTACATTATATATTATGACAATCCCACTACATGTCCTTGAATGTTACGTTCACTAAATTGTTACGAGATGTTTGATTCACTTTGGAACAACAAGCATCAAGAAGCACTCAGTCGAACCTGAACTGAAGTGCGTCACATGAAGTTGTAAGCTGCCTGAAGTGTATTGTTGCTAAGTGACAACTTGAACCACGACGGGAAGTTTGAGCCAGTCGTTTGAGAAACTTACAATTAATAAATAATATAAAGATTTTCTGTTCTATACTCCATGTTCAGTAAATAAAGAATTTTGTTAACACTCAATATTTTACAATTCCATATTTTACAGCATATGTGAATATGCAGTAAAATATGCTTTAAGATGTCATATTTACAGCCACTGTGGAAGATTTACCCTGCAATATTATAGATATTGTAGTATTAAGTAGCATTGCTCTATTAGCGGTGTTACGGAAATCCTGATATTTCAGATAACTTAACTGATTCTTAAGGTATAACGCCAAATTTATATTTTATTTAGACAAAAGAAGATTTTTCTGTTGTAGATAAATACTATTAAAAAGTATCAGTTATCTTTTAAAAGTACAAGAGATAAGGTTTAATAAACATTCAATAATAATATGGACCACAGCAGGAGAGTGTCTCTAGTGATACCCAAAAAAAGTTACTGTAGTTTAAAATAAAGAGAAAACTTCCAATGCTCACATAACATCACTCAGTTTTATTTTTAAATTAGTTTAAATACTCTCTTAATTTTATACTTCCGCATAAAACATAAATATCTAAGTGGAAAAGAAAATAGTTTTAAGCATTTATTAGGTCGAGTCTAAGTCAAAATTTTAACATTTGAATAACATAATACTGAATAAGTAGTTACTTGAATGGTTGTGCCACTACCATTAAAGTAACCTCTCGGGGTTTTATTGCGCAATTCCAACTATTAGCTTGCAAACTGTCTCTACGTGTGTATCGCCAAGACGCAAGGATGCATTACTCAAATTAAACCACTTTTCATTACACGATTGAGCTGAAACTTTGCATATAAACTGAAATCCCGTGACATGCTTCTCAGAACGATTACTCAATTAATTCCAAATAATTCCCACATTAGTCGTATAGCAACGAGAAAATGGCTGAATGGAGAACTTTATAGACAAACTGCGAACATTTTGATGACATTTTGACATGTCACATATTTAAGGTAAAATGTCAAATTTATACTTTATTTATACAAAAGAAAGATTCTTTTGTTGTGGGTTAGTACTAGTTGTAGATAATGTACCACTTACCGTTTTAGATTACCATAAACATACAAGGTTGTATAAAATAGTGATGATGTATAACAAAGACGTTTAATTCTCTGGAGCTATTGTCTGTGGTAGTATAAAAAAGAATATTTATCAATTAATCAAGAATGTTAACATGTTACTGAACATGTACAAAACCCAATTATCTCTTGGTATTTAGACTCTTATTATACACTGCAAAAAACCCAACTTAATAACACCAATTGGGAATGTATCTTTTAAAAATAATGTAATCTGTATATTATGTATGAAGTACGTAAAACTTCATTAATACAAGGCAAAAGAGTTACTTCTACAATTGTTCCTGACCAACCAAGGAATTTGGCTGAGTTTCATTAATGCCTATAAAGCCTTCTTGAAAAAGAGTGTCAAGATACTGAGATATTAGCATTAATAAACTTTAAACTAAAAATTCTGAACAAAATAGTTGAAAAACTTAAAAAATGTAAGGAAGAGAATTGCCTCCTTTTTTCATTCAGAATATTAGCAGTAAAGCCATACCCCTTTAATTTGTAATTAGGCTTCAAAAAATTAAATAGTTAAGGTTTAAAACAATGTTTCTTAGCGATTTTGTTTTAATGTAGACTGAAATGTATTACTCTAATAACGACCATAGGAACTGCAAGAGATTGTTCTGTATGTCCCTGATAGCTTCATACTCTGTTCAGTATGAACTGCATACCAGTTCACTTTTCATCGAATAACCTGCCTGTAAACTTTTACTTCTTATCTCAACGATAAATAATATGCTTTCAGGCGGATTTTCATGAAATAACATAAAATGTTCGCAATGACGCTCAGCCTAATTCCATAGAATGATATACACCATTATCGACCTAAGTTTCGCCTGTATATAAATCACGCTTTGTGCATTATCTCAAGTCTGTACGTTTGTTCCTTTTCGAAATATCTTGGAGACAGACAAAAAGATAGGCAGACATAAATGGAATTTTTTAGACCTTCGATTGATAATCTTCGCTGACATTTTAAGCATGTTTGCTCATTTGCAGCCAAAATGCTGTTCTTCCCTGTTTTACCACCGGAGTTTAAAGGTAAAATAAATTACTTCAATGAACTTTGAAACATCGCGTTAAGGTTTTTTCATTATTATATTTTTGAGAAAGATTCAGATATTGAGAACAGACCTGACTGTATCATACTGTAATTTTTGAAACACAGTCTGGATGTTTCAGAACATAAGAACAAGGGTTCAGAAGCAAAAGCTACGTAAGCTTGTTTACGGTATAAAGATATTACACTTACGTGTTGGTGCTGTCAACATGGGTTGAAATTGCACCTCAGAATATTGCAGTGTTGACCGACTTTGTGTATGCTTTGAACGAATAGCTTTGGGAGTCCGAGTTTGTTTGGAAATGATGCAATATTAGAGAAAACATTGTAACTAGTGTTTTTCTACAAGTTGAGCTTTATTTAATGCAATATAAAATTGTTTTCTCTACATAGAAATGAAGTTTCGTGTATAAATCGGTTAGTGTCTTAGTAATATTGTATTTCAGAGTAATTGGCAGCTAGTAATATGTAATAAAACATATCATATTTTACATTGAAAATATGCATAGGATTTTTATACTAACCGAATAAAAAAAAATATATTTCCTGAATTCATTAAGTAAGAAGGTATTTTAAAATATGATGATGGATGTTTTGTATTGTAAAACTTACTTTAAACTGTTTTATAAGCCTATCAAAAATAGCTATAATAGGAATAACTGAGAATCAATATAAAATGTTGACTTTTAAATACACGTTATGGTGTACAAGGGACACTAAGATGTTATTTACGATTATGATTTCACCTATACATATATGTACCTATATGTGTACAGAACAGTTTAGTCCATCATCCCTTACCCTCAGGCACCCACCGACCACTCCCTCCATAACAGTAATAATGGCTCCATTAGGGCATCATGTCCTCCCTCCATTCCTTTCACCATGGAAACATGTTATTGTGAGGGTCTTATTGATACGGCTTTCACTTCGGATATAATCGATATAAATACAGTAAGGTGTGTGAGTAATTTCAGGAACAGGCTGATAATGCAGGGCAAAACGTGTGTAATGTCAGTTCTAGTTTAAAAGGAGAGATCTGATACGTCAATTTAATTAGAGATCCTGCTTTTAGGATGATTTCGGGATAAACCGTTAGAACATGTTTTGCTTACTTCCACACAAAGTTGTCGTAATAGAAAAGCCCGATATATTCAGTCCTTTAATCCCCTGATGAAAAAAGCTTGAAAGTTTTTACTTTACCGTTAATTTTAAGTACTGTTGTTCAAGTATTCTCAACTGTAAACATCAATGTTATCGATGTATTATTATCGTTATTACTACTATGTGGAGAGAGAGGTAAAATAAGTGCCACCTTAAATTTATTTTCACTATTTTGGATTCACGTAGATATAGAATCTAACATTAATCAGTTAGAAACTAGATTTTGAGGTTTCTTTCCCGTGTATCTTAACTTATGCACGTTAATTTATCACCGTAAATGAAATAATAGTAAATTTTGCTGTTTTATTACTACAGACTAATGGATAGGGACAATTGCTGAACAAAGCTACTTTAAAAAAATTGGACGAGAATTTTAATTTAAAGCATAATAAGATTTAAGACAATTCCCATCGCTAAGTGCTAAAAATTAAGTTGAAAAAACCATTTTCCAAGGATGTGTTTTCTCGACAATTATACGAGATAATTTATGACAATATATATTTTAATTACTAGTGAATTTTTAATCTTATATAGCCCAGTTGGGATTTATGACCTGAAAAAAAGATTCCATTTGAATCCACGAAATGTAGTGCACTATTTTTGTAACATATGAAGATGAAAAAATAGAAAATAGTAAACCTTACTCATAAAACACAACACACAGTAAAAAATAGAGTATAAACAATGTACCTTCGCAGGTTTTATCCAATTTTATCTAACAGTCTTTACGGTCGGTAACTAATATTAAAACTCAATAAATGTAACACCACTTTTTTCAATAATGAAATCAAGAGTATTTGCTAAGCTAATAGTAGATAGTCTGCTCCATTTAGTCGTTTATATTTCGGGTAATATTCCTCATGAAAATTAATTTACTATAGATTATATAATCAAGTACCTATGATTTCACAAAACTGTATTAGCCAATGTTCTATAATGAGTCAGAAATAGCCTAGGATTGAAATAGTTCAGATATAGATTAAAATTATTTTAAATTAAAACTCTAAATTTATTATTCTTAAGAGCTATAATTGGTATTGATCTCTTGTTCAGGTAGATTGTAACCAATAACAAATTTGATTCAATAACTTTCGATATATAGGATACTAGTAATATTTTCTTAATGTAATGTAAAGATGCAGATGATATGTTAAATAAAAGACTAATCGATAAATTTTAGTTCAGTATAAATTTTATAATTTTTTAATTCAAATAATGATCTTAATTACGTAAAATATTATACGATATTACAAATAAAATAATAATAATATATAATACAATGGTATAAATTTTATAACTTAAAAAAAGTTTAAATATTGATTTTAACTCCGAAAAATATTGTAAATTATTTTGTAGAACAGTTGCAAGCCTCAGCCCCAGATAGTCAATAGGTAAAGTCTAAAGACACGTGACAAAATAAAATTACAAATTTCTGCGGTAGTCTGTGGTGATAAGAGGACTTTTAATTTGTCGAGGTTATTCTCAAGAGGTGGTATTGACAAGTTAATTGTGAAACTCATCGTAATAGATGATACATCAGTGTAAGATCGGAGAATTTAACTAGTATTCCGTGTAAAATTGAAGAATAGTTTTGGTTGTGATTGTACTGTTACACGTTTCCGAGGATACAACTAATATAAGCTAGCAACAAGCCGGTACTTCGTTCACCAATCAAAATCATTTGACATACGCTGAATGTGGATCAAAACTTGTTAGTGCCAATTTTTAACTTATACGAAGTTTATATTGTAAAAACTTAAAACTGTTATACACATTATCTGCATATACGGCAAGAAGTTTGTAAATATTATACTAATTTTATCAGGCAGTTGTTCATGTTTTATAAACAAACCATTGAATGTATGGTTTATACGTATTTGTAACATTGATTGCTTGACACTTTTAACGCGTTAAGGTTTGTAATAGAAGAAGAGAAAGGAAACAACATGAAAGGCTCTCAGTGCCGCCAACATTAATCTAATTGTTATCGACCAAGCAGTTAACCCCAACCTCCCCATAAATCTTTCGTGTCCACTTCACTTAGGAGGGAAGTTTTACTTACTTTGGCAAACCAACAGTTTAAAAGTAATCTGCCACCAGCAAAAATATACTTTTAAAACTAATACTGTTATCTGTGTTAATGTAGTAATTACGTAGGTTTTTTAGAGAAAAATCCTAAATTATTAATCACTTATGTGTAAAATATTTCTTTTCAACTTTACGTCATGTTTTTCTATCATTCTTTAACGTAACATATGTTTATTTTTTGGCGCTAAAAGCCTAACTAAGAATGAATAAGGTTCAGAACTGTTCTGTCGTCAGTTCTACTTTATAAGTAGATGATTAGTTTCGGGAACACCGTGTAATTTTCAAATTATGTGGTCAAACTCGTTCATAGCGCAAACCTGTCAATAAATACTGTCATATTCTCTCAACACCCCAACTGTAGGCTACACTTATTTACATTAAAACATAAAACCAATATTTAATACTTTTATTATTTTGTGAGGCCTTTCGATATCAAGGATATCTTCTTCAGACACATCACAAAAGTCTGAAGAACTGTCTGAACACTTTTGTGATGTGTCTGAAGAAGATATCCTTGATATCAAAAGGCTTCACAAAATAATAAAAGTATTAAATATTGGTTCTACGTTTTAATGTAAGTAAGTTATCAGTACCAATATAAGCTCCATCTACAACTGTATTCTTACTGTAACAAATTAAGTACTGTAATTCTCATCTTTACACTTTTTTCTTGGATCTGATTACAATATTACCCCCAATTCCCACCCACTTTAAGTAACAAAACATACCTTTGGGGTAAAGATGAAAATTTCAATAATTTTCTGACCAGGTTGTCAAATAAAATTTAATCTGAAATTATGAATATAACCTAATTAAACTTTGAAAACACCCATAAAGGCTACGCTGACATTTGTCTGAAATCTAAAAATGTCGTTTGATTAGTCACGTATGGCCTTCATATTTCCTTCTATGACTAATGTAATAACTCGATAAAAGTCAGATTAAAGAAGACTTTCTAATTGGTCGTTCCTTTAATATGGATAGGTATTATACAGTATTCTATTCAGTAATAAAGAGAAGCCTGCGAGTGACCTTTGGACTTTAGAATGGAAGCGAATTAGGCCGATAACATTTCAGTTATCAATAGAAATAGTTGACGATTACCAATGTTTTAGTCGATTTAAAGGAGAAAACTGCGTATAGTGTTCCACCTCTAGGTTGGATACGAATTTTCAGGAATTTTTGGCTGAGAGCTAGAGAAGCCACTTGAGGGGCTGGAATTCATTTCTGGCAACCTGTATATTAGCAAGACACATCTAAAACGAACTGACCTAGGAGCTTTACATTTTACATGAGCTTGATTTCTACCCAAGCAGTATCTACTTTGATGGTGAAACCTCATGTGGTTGGCAGATCGTTACTAAAAATGTTTACATTGATGCTATTAGTAAACATGATAGGAACAAAAAATCACAGAATGAATTTGTAAACAAACTGGGAACAATTCTAACATATAACATAGTAACGTGTAGCACAATACAATGGAATGTAACCTCGAGAAGCCTGTTACGCGATACGTGGTGTAGCGTACTTCAAGCATGCTTTATAGAATAATATACTCTTCTTACCTTCTAGTAAACAGGTATCTAAAGAGATTAACATATTTTTTTGGTAGTATCACATCATTTTACCAAATTTACATACTCTAACATGTGACAGAATTAATTATTGTATGTGTATGTTTATGATACTAATAAATACTGATGTATAGTATAGCGATGATGTCAATATAATACTAAATATTCCAGCACAACAAAACTAAGTCTATGAACAGATAAACGTAGTATTTAGCTATTTGTTAAATTGGCCAAGGGAGTAAAGCAATAAAGGGAAGAATTACGTTAAGATTGTAGCGCCATTGTGTAGGGTAATGTACAGAAAAGGAGCATTCATCAAGATAAGTGTTTTCATTTACCACAGCATCGGAGCAGGGATGTTCAATGGGACACTCGTAACTACTGTCTGATAAAAACGTTTAGATACCCGAGCTTTAAGGTTATAACCACAAATTTAGGCTACTGGTAGAGTTACAATAACGGAAATTACTTGAAACTTTAGCTTGTTAATTTCTGCGTTTAAGGGAGTAAAGAGAATAATTCTTTTAAAAGTTGTAATAAATAAATTATTACTATTATTTTAAAACAATAACATCCAACAACCAAAAAGGTACGAAATTAAAACTTTTAAAATTCATATTTCGGAAACTTCTGATCTAATTGAGACAAAATTTGTAGGAAAAGGGTCCGGGTTATTAATATGAAATTGTACAATTTTATAATCACTAAAGGAATTATTCAACTAATATTTTTTTTATTATTGACCGGGCGTGATACTGGTCTCATTATCAAGCTTTAAGTCAGTATATTTTGGTAAATTAGTCTTTGAGTCCATTTAATCAGGTCATAACTTTTTTGTAAAGGAAAATCGTCCCCTATGTTTGCACATTTAATACATATTAAATGTAATCAATGAAGTGTTTGGCTGAGAACTTAAACAAGATTTGATACGAAAATTTCAAACCAAGTTGTAATATCAATAATGAAGGTCTAATATCAGCATAAATGGCTTTCATATAAAGGGTCACCGAAATCATCGTGAAATTTGTAATATTTAGTATATTTATGATTTCTCTTTTTTCTCACCTATTTGAAACTAAACTTTGAAAAGAGGATAGAAAGTAGTTTAAATATTGTACAGTCTATTAAACGAAACTTTTTTTGTTATTCTTATACAAAGCCTACTATAATACTGGTGGTCTAATTTGTATATACTGTCTACATGTCTGCAGCCAAGATATCTTAAGCATAACTTGAGCTAAAGACTTGAGAAGTTTTCCTAAATTACTTGAGACGCTGCTCTAAAAGAAAGGTGAAGTGGAGCTAAAATAAAAATATAATATATTACTATATGTTTGACTGTTGCTTTAATATTGTAAGTTTTCAACATTTTAAACGATTAATTATAAAACCAACGTTAATTTTATAATGTTTACGGCAATAAATACATTTAAACTTAATCCATGCATAGTCATGAACTAACTATGCAAAGTCATTACCTTATGATACAAGACATCTCGTATTTATTTTACACTATCGACTTCTTATATTACACGAATAGCCTTCCAGAGTTGTTCAAAAGGCTGCATTAGAAATTTTTTAATCATACAACTATAATAGGTAGAGTAGAATGGCTGATGAAATTGACTAACGGCAATAATATATAATAATAATACACGGAAGAAGGGTACAATTACTGATGACATATTATTAATAAACAGCCTGCGGTATTAATCAAACAATTATCTACATGTCCTGATGGACGGCAGTCAAAGGGACGATAAGCCAGTCAGTACATGTCCTCCCTAAGGGTTAGGGTAGATATAACTACCCCTTCCATCTCCTTGCACCGCTTATCGGGTTGGTAAACTTCCTTAAGCTTGTAAAAATATTAATATATTTAGATATGGATATTCATCTAACTAACTTATATTAGTGTATTTGTAATATTAAGGGATGTAGAGGACGCTCATTACATTCACAATATCAGAATATTCAATCTGCTTCTCGTAAGTCTGCATGTCTTATTGAGTAAAAGACTTCTTATAAGTGCTACAATTCAATATATATTGCCATACAAAATATTTTTATAATGTTTCAATAAAATCTATTAGAATGTTATACTTTATAAACAAACTATCATATATGGGGTTCACAATGCTCGTTGTATCAGTAATCTGTAAGGAACAACCCCAGGAATGGCAAGGGTTCCTGGAATGTGACGTAATGAACGAGTGAGAGGGAAAGAGATTCCGTTGAAATGACCGAAAAAACCAAATATGTATAATCTATAATGTGTAGCTTATTTACCAACTATTAAATCTGTGAACGAATAATCTTAATTTATCACTATAATATATATATATATATATATATATATATATATATTAATATAAAGTAACATTATTTGTTAAATTTTAATTTGAAATTTCATACGTTGAACAAAATATATATATATATATATATATATATATATATATATATAATATATATATATATATAGAGAGAGAGAGAGAGAGAGAGAGAGAGAGATAGAGATTATTAATTGGACAAAATCATAAACACATTGCTGTGAAGATGGTATATTAATGAATCTTAACAATAATAAAATATGATTTTCCAGCATCTGGTATCTGGCGCTGTTTATAGGTGATTCTGATGTTGAAACGATGTACAAGTTCGTTTTGAAACTTCTTCGTCGCTGACTGTATTTGGATCTATTCAGACGGCCATGACTCCAGATTTCAGGAGTCAAGTCTGAGACAGCGTTAAATACCATATGCTGCAATAAAAGGAAGATAAACTGGAGTTAAAATCAACAATCAAATTGAATCAACCCTTCCTACCATAGTTACGTAATGTGTAATTAAATTATACGTAAATTAAAGTCATTAACTTACATATAGTTTAACAACTATTATAACCATTTCTAACGTACAAGTAGATTGTTCTCAACTGACAAAGTGGTTAAATGTGGTGCTACGATGAAAATAAAATAAAATACATAATGCCTTTAAGAACCGTAAAGTAAGTTGTGTTTTAGTATCCATTTAAAAAGTAAGTAAAGCAAGTTCTTAATTTTGTAGTTAAATTATATACTATCAAACGTCCCATAAAATAGAGGAGGTAGTGCATTGTAATTTAATACTTTTAAATTCGGCGCAAAGTTCTAGTAGGAGACACATTCAGTGCTTTAAATGCTCTTTGCTCTCTTGGCAGAGATATTTGACGGTCTTTGTTATAAAGCTAGTTTGAATAGCTACACACACAATACTGACCGGGAATATGTGATTTATAATAGCAATGTCAATAACTGTACATAAACCAGGATGAGTTCATATATGTCACCATTTCAAGCAATTCGATTGTTTTTTATACAGTCAAATGACAAATTTGCACTATACTTTCCTTTCTACAATTAAAAATACAACTTTTGCACTGTTACACAATATTATATGGTGCGTGACATTGCACCGCCATTTAAGTGTATTATAGGTTCAGTCAAGTGTAGAAATAAAACATGAGTTAAAAATATGTTCATTTACTTTATATTATTTTCGGTGGCCACTTAAATCGTGTTTATGTATTTCATATTTTTAGTTTTTAATAGTTAATATATTATTTTATGTCTCATCACTGTATAAATCTTACGTAATGTATGAATGTCTAATGTTGAGTTTTGATGGCTATATTTCAGTCATTTTATGTCTAGTATACAGGTAATTGCTATCGCCTGTAACTGTATAATAACTAACAATGCGTTTACTGCATTTTTAAAAACTTACTTATTGTCACCTTCACCCATTATTAATTTTTGTATAAAAACTGTAACATTCTTATGAATATAAGCCTAAATTTGTTTAGGAACTGTTAAATCAATTTGAGGTAATAAGAATACAGACAAATATAATACAAAATAATTTTTGAATATATACAGAGTGGGCCGTAAGTCAGTCAGTTGTCAAAAATGCATTTGGTGCAATAATATACCAAACAAGTGAAAATACAAATACATTTATTTTACTATGTAGTACAAATACAAATTTATTAATACAGGAAAACATGTAGTATTCAATGAACCTACAAAAGATGCTCAAAGTGGTCTCCATGCTGTTCTAAGCAAAGATTGCATCGTTTTAACTCAGATTTACAAATTTTGTCGCAAATGTTCCTGGACTGTAAGTTTTCAAATTCTGATTGGATTCGTTTCCTTCAAATGCTCAACATTACGAATCTTGACCGAATAAACCTCATTTTTTAGTATACCTCAGACTGAAAAATCCATCGGTGTTATATCTGGGGACCGTGGAGGCCATTCAATAGGTACCCCGTCTGCCAATCCATTCATTAAAGTTATTATTTAGAAAGTCTCTCACAATAAGTCCATAATGGGGGGGGGTGCTTCATCTTGTTGCCATATCAACTTTTCCTTAACCGGGCCGCAGATGCTCATAAAGTGGTCTATTTTCCAGTTCTAACAACACCTCTTGAAGCATATCTAGGTAATTAAGAGAATTGACAGTACCGTCAAAAAAAAGGGTCCGATTAGCCCACCGCTAAAAATACCAGCCCATACACTCACGCCAGGAGCGTTTAACTCTGTCTCCATCGTCAAATGGGGGATTTGTAGAATCCCAGTAGACACAGTTGTGTCTGTTCACTCTGACATTCACCTTAAAAGTTGCTTCGTCGCTCCAAAGAATGCTTTTGTAAAAATTGGGATCGGCTTCTTGTCGGATTGTGTACAGCTCGCAGAATTCCACACGCCTGTCCGGGTCATCTTCATTTAGGCCTTGGACTAAAGTAGGCCTATATGGTCTCAAATGCAGCTGTTTCTGTATCCTTCGTAGGCTTGTTCTTGCTATTCCATACTCATTTGATGTTTTTCTTTGCGATTTCGTCGGTGATTGCACAAAACATTGCGCGACAACATTCAGATTCTCTCTTTCTGTAGTAACAGACCTTGGCCTACCTGAACGAGGAAGCTCTGCTACCGACCCAGTCTCTTCAAAATCGTAAAATTTAATCTACATTGTCGAGATGGAGGCTGGATATTTTGAAAAACGTTCCACAACAAATCACAAACATCACTATAATTAATTATGATAATGTTTCCACCATGTTTGCAAAACAAACACACGCTGTTCTGTTGTTAATTTCTTATTCATACTTTCTCAGATATCGATAATAAACAAACATAACCTCAAACTGCTAGTGTTTGACTTAGTCAAGTTCACAACTACTACGCTAGGAAAAACAAAGTCTAAGGATTGCTAGTGACAACCTGACTTATGGCCCACCCCGTATAGATGATACATAAATAAAATAATAAAAATAAAATTACTAATTTATATTTATTGTTGTATAAATTTGGGTTAAATGGTCATTTATTGATACAATGACTTTCAAAAAGATTTTTTGATTTGGAATTCATAACTCTTAAATAACACATTTTCTCTCTAATGTTTGACAGTAAAGGGGCCTGATGATCAAATAAGCCCAGCAATTTGACTGACCAAGTTCACAATAGATACATTAGGGACAAGTACTCCCCGAGGCTCGCCCTTTTCCTTCCAGTTTGTGCAGCCTGATGGACAATAGCGTAAAATATGCACAAAGTCATTGTAACCCGCCAGCAGTCTGTTATTATGAATGTCAATTGTATAATACTATTCTGGGTATATACACATTTATATCCGTATATATGTAGAACTATATGACAAACATATCTGGGGTTTTTGTAAAGTTACAACAAATGCGTGTTGTTATGTTTTAGGCATGTTCCTGGCTATTTATATTTTCTTGGATGTTGCTGGTTAAATATTCATATTTTTGCATAAGGTTATTTGAAAAACATTTTATCACTTTGTTGTTATTTGTTTCTTATCACTCATCAAAAATGCATTACTGTTGCTCGTTTTGATATATAACTACAAATTATTGTATTTGGCCTTTATTGCCTTTTTATGATTGTCAACTAACTGATATATATTTATTTTTTATTAATTTTTTTGCTGATTATTTATTTTTAGCGCTATTTGTTATTTAATTATATAGGTAAATATTATTAGTGTTATTAATCGTTATTACACATTTTTTACTTATTTAATTGTACTACTGGTGTGACTCCGTTGGAAGAATAAATAAATAATTCAGGATTATCTGCTCACTCATTTAATTACAGAAGCTCAGTGAAGCCTAAATTGTGGATATAAGCGAAAGTATACATTTTCGTAAAGTATTTCTTATATTCCCTACCTGCTAGGTTTGGATTTCATACTTGAAGGATAACCAACAATGGTTTACTGGTGTCTATTACAGCTACCAAATTATATACATTTATAAGCATATATATATATAGGGCATATAATATAAAATATATAAAATAGAATACTCTATCATAAAATAGAATCGTAATGCGAAATATAGTCAATTAATATTAATATGTTGGCCTTTTTCAACACACACACACACACACACACACACACACACACACACACACACACACACACACGCACGCACGCACGCACGCACGCACGCACGCACACACACACACAAATCAAATCAAATCAAATCGTTTAATTGCAGTTGACAATATACATTGCATAGCAAACGTCAATTTTCATGCCTAATTTTTTTTCCATTCATCCCACATCATGGCCACATTTAAACTTACAACATTCAAACATTCACTCCCCATTCATTCCATGCCAATTACGCCCCACTTTCGGCGCTGGAGTCAGTTTCCTCATCGCGTGGTCTCCCAGTTGAATGCCAGAAACTCATCAACACTGTAGAAAGCGTTTGACGCCAGGCAGAGTTTGATACGAGTTTTTAACACCTTGGGCGTTGAGGCATTTTTAATTTTGTTTGGCAATCTGTTTATAAAATGAACACCTGCCTGCGAAGGCAAATGTTCATAAACCACCGTTCTGTGCATTCCCGAACGGTAGTTATCTCTGCCTCTTGTCTCATATTCATGTATGTCTCGTCCTCTGGTTAAGGCACATTTAGACAAACAATATAAGGTTGTTTCTAAGATGTAGAGACATGGCAAAGTTAACAGTTGCAAATTTTTAAACGCTGTCCTGCACGACTCTCTGAAGTTTAAATTAGCGATAATGCGAATTGCTTTTTTTTGTAATTTGAAAACTCTCATAAAATGGTTGTTTGCACAGGCTCCCTAAAACGATTCCATACGAAAGGTGGGGATAAATTAGCCCGTAGTACGCCGTAATCAGTACCTGACTTGGGCAGTATTTTGCCAAAGATCTTAAGACATAAACTCCTGAGGATAATTTGGCACAAACATAATCAATGTGATTTTTCCATGTCAACCCTCGATCAAGGTGTATTCCAAGGAACTTTGAAGAATAGACTTCTTCCAATAATGTATCTGCAACCATAACAGCAGGACCTCTTTCAATATCTATAGAGCGCATTGAAAAGTTTAGGAAATTTGATTTTGATGAGTTTATTTGAAGATTGAGGCTATTGAAATGTTGGACACAATTGTTAAGGTCAACAAAGGTCTGTATTTCTAAATTTTGTTTTGTACCTCCTCTAAAACAGAGAGTCGTGTCATCTGCGTACTGCACAAGCTTTCCATGCAGTAGTGATGATTCAATGTCATTAACATATATCAGGAAAAGAATTGGACTGAGTATTGATCCATGGGGAACTCCATATCTCAGTGCAGTAGGTTTTGAAATTTGATTCGAAATTTGGACGACCTGTGTTCTATGGTTTAGGAATGAACTAATCCATAAAAGTGGCACGCCTCGAATGCCGTGGGATTCTAATTTGTCAAGCAGTGTTTTGTGGTCAACACAGTCAAATGCTTTTGAAAGGTCAATAAATACACTTAATGTGTGATTATGACCTTCAATTCCCTCTACAACCATATCGACAAGATTCACTATAGCGTCAATTGTCGACTTTCCCTTTCTGAAACCAAATTGGTCGTCTGAAAGTCGTTTTAAACAAACGGTTGTGTTTGTTTAAAAAATTAAGCATTCTTGACAAAAAAAGTTTTTCGAATATTTTGCTCAATACAGGCAAAATAGAGACAGGCCGATAGTTATTTACTGAATTGGGGTTATCTTTCTTATGAATTGGATGCACTTTTGCCAATTTTAGGAGAGAGGGAAAGACTCCTGTTAGAAACGATAGATTAACTAATTTGGTCAGTGGCTTCACTATATGCTTTGAGCATTTTTTTATGAGCCACATTGACATAAAATTAATGTCATTAGACTTTTTGTTTGGAAGTTGTTGAATTATTTGATTAATCTCTTCCTCAAACACAGGAGCCAGCACCAATGAGGTTGCTGGGCTCTGTCTACGCCTGGGGTTTCCTTGTGGAAGTGATGAACGAGGATCTCGCCCACCAGCAACAGATGCAAAAAATCTATTAAACTCGCTAGCGACCTCTGAGGCATCACTCACAAGTCTATCCCCTATTTGGACTTTTATTTGATTATTTTCGCGACTTTTGTTGTTTATAATGTCCCAGACAGTTTTGGAAATATTTTTGGAAAAAAGAATTAATTTAGAAACATCATATGCTTTCGCAGCAATGATTACTTTTCCTATAAGTTCTCTTGTAAACTCGAAAAAAAGGCTTTTAAATTGTTCGTTGGTCGTGGTTCTATTGATTTCTGAAAAAAACTTAAGTTTTTCCCTTGAAACAAGGATGCCTTTTGTAATCCAAGTATTTTGCGTCTTTTTTGTACCGATTTTAACTGTTTTAGTAGGACAACAGGTGTTGAAATGGAAATTTAAATATTCATTAAAAGTTTTAAACTCCTGTTCTACCGGTTGTATCGAATTTAGAAAATCCCATTTTTCTTTAGAAAGGGAGGCGTTGAGGAGAGCAATATTTCCAGGCCTTGTGTCTCTTATTGTTTTGGGAATTTTCGGTTCTTTTTTGAATAGTTTACCTCTGATAATAGCCTCTTGGCCATAGTGGTCAGAGATTGCTGTATTGACCACAGTCACTGCGACATCAGAGATATTAGTAATAATGTTGTCTATAGCCGATTGAGTATTAGTGGTTACTCTCGTTGGAGATTTCACCAACAGTTCAAGATCAAATGATCTTAGCAAATCGACTAAACGCTTGGTAGATGGGTGATTGTTGTTTAGTGCATCAACATTAAAATCACCCATCAGAATGTAATTTTTTTGTTTACCCAGGTCCGTAAGTAAAGCTTCTAAACTATAAAAGAAAACGTCTTCGTTTCCTCCACGAGACCTGTATATGCCTACGACGACTAATTTTGATTTGTTTGTTTCAAGTTTGACCCCGACTGCTTCAAAATGTTTTTCAGACGTTTCTTTGATTGTAAAGTTTGTGAAGATACAATTTTGTTTTAAGAAAATAGCAACACCGCCTCCCTTAGGGACCTGTCTGCAGTATGAGTTTGCCAATTTATAATTTTGAATTTTGCACAGACCAATATTTTCACTGTTAAAACCGTTTTCGGTTACAACGAGAATATCTGTTTTCAGTTCTTCAGCCATAAGTTGAAGTTCTTCCAATTTGTTAGTTGCTAATTGGGCATTTTGATGAAGCAGTCGTAATGAATCATTATTGTGTATTTTTTGTTTACACCGATTTGAGTTGGCTAACTTAGTCCTTTGCCGAAAAGTGGGCTCCCTAAAAAAGTCGATTGCGAGTCAGTCTGTCGTATAGTTGGCGATATGTACTCGGAGGCCTCTGTGGCACCAGCAAGAACCCCGCCTCCGGGCGACATCGAAGCAGCCTGAGCTCCGCTGACTCCCCGTGGCACGGCCGCAGCAGATCCGGACTTATCGTCACTGTCCAGCACAGGGTATTTCCTCAGAGCTTCAGCGTATGAAATGTGCTGCAGTCTTCCGGAGTGTTGGTGCTGAGGGTTGACAGCAGCTGGCACCTGGCTAATGGTGGGAGAGGAGGAGACAGTTGGAATCGCCAGGCCCGGTGCACCGGCAGTCTTGAGAGGTCTCTCTGATGCGATCCTCACAATCATCCTAGCCAGAAGCCGCTTGCACACACACACACACACACACACACATATATATATATATATATATATATATATATATATACGTTCTATATATAGAGAAAAATTGATTTATAGAATTGAAGTGTTGCACAACCTTCATTTGTATATAAATTCCGGAGTCGACGGAGGTTCATGTCACTGTAAGGGGTTGGGCTGAGCTATAGCGAACATTTTACTTTGGTCTAAAGGGTAATTAAGTTCGCAACGATAAGTTCAGAGAATACACAAATTTCTAACCAAACTGAGAACAAGCAAATACAATGTTGTCATGTGACAATTATAACACTAATGGACCAATAAAATGAGTAATAGATTTAACATTTCCCTTGCACCCTTAGCAAAGTCCGGTCCGCGATACGCGTTTTGGCGTACTTCTACCTGATGAGCAGTGGCGAGTTTAAATAGTTTTTTTCGTATAATAATATTTTTTAGTATAAAATTGAAGCAATCTGGTGCCATTGCAACTCGATCAATGGGGACAAACGAGTATTACTGAATACAAAAAATAAGTTGTGCGGTTTCTGATTAGAAAATATATCTCAACTTTGTTCTAGTTACCTGAATAACATTGTGTCGATAAGCAATTCCATTAGTGTTGGAACGGTAAGGAATCGCAATATTTTATTTGTGGTTATTTATTTATTTTACTCACTTCATAGCGTAAATTGAACTGTTTGAATGAACACAAAAACTGCGCCTGTAATGAGCTTGCAAGATTAAAATTATTCGAGGTTATTTTGGTGAATAGAGTTCACACAAAAGCAACCCTTCAATGAGCGCTACTAGAGCGGCTTCCATTCACTGGTAGCCAACTTGCAGATAAGGGTTGGGCCAAATATCGATCCTACCAGGTTGATTATTTATTCACTACTTTACTTAAGAAAAATTTATCAATTCCCATTTTATAATTTTTGTGGTCTTTAACGTATATTTGGCATTTTAATCTCATTAAAATCAATAAAATAAAATATTCTACAGAAGTGAGACGTTATATATACGATATAATACAATATGTATACATAGTAAATACATATTCGTTACGTCAATATTTCTTCAATATCGTCACAGGAGAACTAAAGTTTGTTCAACTTTTTTTGGCGATCAAACATTTTAAAGGATCATAGGGTTTCGGACGTTTTCCATTGTCACTAAAATGAATATTTTATTAAAAATACTTTTCGAGGAAAGGGTGTTATACTCTTGGTAATATATGAGGATGGCAAATGTCTGAAACGCTATTATGCTTTCAAATTAAGATATTAAAGCAACCCTATTGTCGTCATATTTTACTACGTTTGTTACAAAATCAATTACTGAAATGAAGGCATTGTTTACATTTTCATAATTAATTTTTTCAGTATAAGCTTTTTGAAACTATGAGGTGTTTGCATACGATTTGATACTGGACGATGCAACTAGAGGCTATACAAAAATAATTACTTTTATTCAACCCAAAGCTTTCAAAAACTTTTGAAATAATATGATTCAGCATAATAAATCATGATATTTAAAAGAAGTTGGATGATTTTCAATACAAATGATAGCTTTATCTAAAAAATCACAGAAATTAACTTAACCCTATTTTTTTATTTTATATACCTATAGTGATAGTATTCATAAAATTTTAAAAGAACCCTTTTCACTCCTGTTTGATGCAATGTAAAACGCATAGTATGTAAAACACTTATTTTTATTTCAATACCGGTTATTTAATTACCCTCTCATTTTAAATAAATTCGAACAAAAAACTTGTATATTAATTCAAAATTCTCATAACAATTATATACTTGAATTTAACCTCTTTCTTTAAAACATTGAGGCAGTGTATATAAGGTAAATATCACGTCACCGAGTAATATAAAACTTATCCCGTGTTTCCATGCACTTTAAACAGACAGGTTCCGATATTGGAATTCCTCCCCCCCTCCTGCCGTGACGTCAAGTTATGAGGAATTCCTCCACTTCAGATGAGTGTAGGAAGTGACTATTGAAGTGTTCTCTATAAGAAACACACAGTGACGTGACTTTAATTGATAAATGTTTTCACATTTCTTACAATTTATATTTTTTTCTAAACTGATAAAAAATAGCGTATTATACTTAATAATCCCAAAAAAACATTTCATACTTTAATTTCATAAATCGTTTTTTTAAACTTGTTTACAGTCCAGGAGCCAAGACGAAATTTTAATTGTAGAGACACAATAACTTGGTTTTTCTTCTAAGAAATTTCCCCCAGGATGTAAATTGATCACAGCAGTACTGGAATTAGCGGGGGATCCAAATTGGAAGGTACCAAAAAAGTGAAAAAATTGATGTAATTAATTCTTATAATATCATTTAAATCTTAGCCGACACACAAAACTAATCACCAGAGTTATAAATCAGCGTCAGTTACCCATATACAGTTTTTTTAAATGGGAAATTTCAGTATCTACGTCTAACTGTCTGTTTTTGAGTGACATATTCATGTATATGATGATTGCTTATAAGTTTAGTAATGTTTACATCATATTAAGTATACCAAGTTACAAGTAAATATATATCTGGGGAAATATTATTAGCTCATATTTTTAACCTATTGATACCTTCCAATTTCTATCTCCACCAAACTGGCTCAATGAGGGTTGGTTAATTTCTTATGAATATTTCTCTTTTGATTTCAATAATTTTATGTTTTTACTGTGTAATTGTAAAATAAAAACAAGTAAACATTATCTTTATTAAGAAAAACCATTTATACGAAATCGTAACGGCACTATTCACAAATCTATAAATCGACGTATAGTAAAGTCAAAATCATTATAGCGAAGGTAAAGGAATATTAGTGAAGGTATTGAAAGACTTCTAAAAGGCGAAAGCTCTGTAATAACATTAGTTACACTTGGTTGGACTCACCTACGGCTTCCTTACTCTATGGATTAACTTACATGCTCCCTTGCGCCCTTTATACGGCGTTCTAAAGGGCTATACAAACAGCCTTTATACACCTTTATCCTTGTGCTCGACCGTTTTTTTCTATATGGTTGTCAATAAAAAAAAAATCATTCGCCAAATATAAAAACTAAATTTTAAATTAGTTGCTCTAATTTAGTTTCAAAATGAATTATTAAAATATAAATATTTATTAGTGAATTTATTTATTACATCTAATAATACATGGTGGGTTGTAAGATCACGAAAAATAATTGCTATTTTAGTAGAAACATTTCAATAAAAGTATTAAATTTAATATTCCATAACGACAATTTGTTTGTGCCATTATTGAACCAGTGAAATTTTGAAATGTACGGGCTGGATCTGCTGGATAAAAACCGGGAGGACATTAAAGATAAATATATGTTAACAGAGATAGAAATATGTTACAGTTTTGAAATGTCTTAAATTTGTAATTGTCTAAAAGATGATAAATTATATTTGCGTGGTAATCCCATCGCTTAGAAGATTCTATGACGTGTAGTGAAACCTTCTCAAGATGTTAAGCGCTTGAGTATTTAAAGACACAGATGGATAAGTAATCAATGGTCCTCATAAATCTTGTGAAAATGATGGCCGTACAGGTCAGAGATATAATGACACATTCCTCATGACCTGCTGTGCACATAAAAGGGATAAAAAGTGATTTTTGCTGTCGGGCTACTTACAAAACAATGATAAAACTCCAGTAGTGAAACAAATTTTACTATTATGAGGTTTATTACATTCTATATCAAACGGCTCAAACTTTGTTTTAAATCAATAAATTTCCAGATAGTTTTTTTTTATTGTTGAGCACATTTTTATCAGCCAAATATGTGTTGTTTAATAACGTATTGTATACGTCAACTATCCAATGATTTTAAACGATGAAAATTTAAAATATCGTTAAAAAGTAAAACATTTACATAGAGAGTCGGTATATGAAAAGAAACAGTCTTGTATTTAAGGAGTTTTAACTTTCAATTACAGAAGTTAATATTTTTAATAATGTCAGTTACTGACGTTGACAATGCAGAAGCCTCTCAATATCTGCAACTATTCCAATGCTAACTCTAATTATACTCTCTGTATTGTTCGTTTTGTCCTACTAATTATGATAGTCAGGGAGCTAGAAAGATACCTAGAGTGTGAACAAGTCGTTAACACTTCTTAGAACTTCAATTAACATTGTTTGAGTTACTAATGAGATAAAAATATCCTATCTTATACAAAGTTTAAATATGGGTATATAATTGGGTGATTCTTCTCTGAAATTGTATGAACAGCAAACTTTATGTCACTAATAGGTTTTTATAGCGAATTATTGTTCAAGAATTGTTTAAGATATTGTATAATCTAAAAAATATATATTATTGTTCTAAATAGGACATACTTATCGAATTTTTCAGTAAATTTAATATACAAGATAACAGAATTTTTTAATTATTGTAATAAGAAATAAGATTACAATTCACGCAGCTAAGATGGGAATGATTGATTCAATGTGATTGATGAGTAAATAAAAATTAACAAATGTATTAAGGAATTACATTTCTGTAATCGTTATACTAAATATATAATATTAATATACAGTATATAAAGCATGCATTAATTTTAAAATGCGAATGTGTACAACATTCAAGTAGTATGGACTGTTGCGTTGGTTCAATATGAAAATATTTACAATATAGACATATATTTACGACACACACATTATGTTGCGTCTTTATGTTGATTCGTGTGTTTTTTAACGTTTAAAAATCCATGACAAAGTTTTAGGCTAAACCATTGTAGCCTGTAGTAATTGAATAAGCGCAATTGGAAGTGTTGTTATGTAATATTTCTTAAATTTCTGAAAAGTAAACACCATTACAACAATATCAAATAAAATTAATACACAATGCTTCTTAAAATTGTACGAAACCTAACTGACAATTATATTTATTGCTTTAAAAACTCAAGCATAGAACATAACTTTTCTTTTTTAGATTATATTTATTTTTATTCGTTTTCATAAATTAAAAAATCCATGAAAGTTTGCACCAACATTTAAATGTTACTACCAATTTAAAAATCTGTAAAAAAATTAATTTTCTATTTTACTAACAATGTAAAAGTTAATGCAATATCAAAATGTAATTATAAAGGTTTAGGAATTTCAGGTTGTCCATGAGAAAAATATTACAGTCATGTAAATTGGTCGTGGTATGAAAATGCCGTGAAACTTCCCAGACCCTAGGTAAAGTATACTTATACAATAAGTGTTGTATAGCACATTTTGTTCACCTATAAATTCATAATTAAAGTATCAAGAAATTAGTACTTTTTAAATATAAAAAATCATGTAGATAATAATTAAAAATTAAGTACAATCAAAATGTGTGTGTTTCGTCCGTTATAATATTATATTAACACTCGAAGGAACACTGCAATAATTTTGACTAATGCAGTGCTCTGGAATAGCCTCACGGTTTACTGTACTGTCTGTACAGATACAACAGAAGCTATTACAACGTAACGAAGGGATTTGGGATGGATTATATCGGAAACAAGGCTTTTACCTGTCTCTGCCATTATGTGACGCAAAATCAATGGACGAGGGGGTTACATAACCACAATGTTCTGAATGTATTATACCACCACTAGCATTTACAAACTGTATTGTCTGTACAGATAACAATTGAAGCTGTTGCAAAGTAACGAAGGGATTGGGGGTGGATTATATCGGAACAAGGCTTTTACCTGTCTCTGCCATTACGTGCCGCAAATCAGTGACGAGAGGGTTACATAACCACAATGTTTTGAACATCTACTCTACCATCACTAGCATTTACTATTGTATTTCCACTTGGTTAAAGCAAAATAGCGGTACGTGTGAAATATTTTCTGAAAATAATTAATAGTTAGATCTCTTTTTATATATTTTTTTTTAATTTTTATCTCTCACTAAAGCGTAGTGTAGTGATAATAAGTTAGCTAAAATGTCTGTGTGTTTTCAAGATACATAAAAAAATTATATCTTAATCGAACACTTTGGAAGTTAAACATTAGTTACTCGTTATTTCATTTTAAATTGTAAAAAACTTATTTTTATTAGCCTAGCGATAGTGAAGGCTCAAATTTCAGTCAATTAGATATAATAATATATTTTTTCTGATTGTCTCTCCACACAATTCTAGATAGCGAACTAATGTATAGGCACTAAATTGTCCATGAACTTTAATCCGTAATATAGGCAGCATCGAGTTCGATGATTGAGCATGTCGCTGCTAATGTGTCTTGATTTTAGATAAATAGTTACGTATTGTGACTATTTCAACTTACTACTACTATTTAATATTTTAGTTCTGTAAAATCTTTGGACTCACAGGTAAATTTCATTTCATCTATATGTCTGTCTATTGTCAGTACGTTGTTTAGAGAACACACTAACCTATAGACTTCAAATTGAGCAAGAATCTTCATTTCTAAGCGAGCAAAATCGTGCTTGATCATGGTGGATTTCACTGTACGGGATTTATTTGAGTGTTAGTAAACATTATTCTACATTGATAATTTTGGTGGTAACCAAAAATAGCAAAATAAATCAATTTGTTAACAAACTGTTTACAACTATGACACTTTAACATGTTTTAAAGGAACAAATACAGCTATAGACTTGCAGTTTTGTATCCCACCTCAGCGGAGCCTGTTACTCCTTGTTTTAACTACACAGTGAGAAATCGTATGTCATTAAAATTCTTTGTGCCCTCTAGTTTTTATTCATACAAAATGGCAATTTCTACTTCTATGATAAAGGGTATTATCAGTATAAACCTCTGTACAATACGTATAATACAATATAATACGTATATACATTGTATCAGTATGTATAACGACTTCCTCTCCCAGGTGTGTGTTCACCACTTCCTGACCTGGTATCCCTCCCTGAGCCGGAAGGGACCAATTCTATTTTTGGGAATCAGGGGAAGTCGTTGTAAGGTAGTGATGGTGTATCCGAGTATCAACGGAAACTACATTACTTCTGCCACCATATACAGTACTGACTCCAGTTGACAGTCTAACTTGCTAATATTTTGTATTAAACAGTGCAGTACACCGGCCTTGACATACACGCTATTAATTTTAAAATATTCTAAATTTTCAAATTCCAAAAGTTAAAACCTTTGCCGCCCTGGATCACAGCCCCTATAGCCCTCCTTATATACGCCACTGTTAAGGGGGATTTCCAAACCACCATCAACGACCGGGCAGGCGGGCTGCTTCCAAGGATAGGATCGCTCAGCGGTCACCCATCCAAGCAGCAGCCAAGCTCGACGTTGCTTGATCTGGCTATTCTGCGATAACCATTGTACCCGCTACACTGCGCCATTAGCAACGCAGTGTATGTTTCCTAAGTATATAAAATGTTACAAATTACTAATTGGCACGTTTGTAAAATCAAACCTCATTTAGTTATGATTTGTTATTGCACGTAATGTAAATCAGGAAATCCATTAATAACATTGCAATGTTGCAGGAACGAGTGAAATGTATAATTAATTGACAGACGGACTGACACGGTGACATTTAGACAATAGCAGCTCAGTCAACGCCGCCATCTTGAATAACACAGATATATTATATATCTTGCTATTGTAGTCTTTCTATTATTGAATTTCAACGCGTTGTAATCCTAGTTAATAAAGACTTTCAATAGAATCATTAGTTCTACTTTTTCTTTACTTATTATTCATTTAGTCGTTTGTTAAATTAAATCCCACAGTAATTAAAATCTTAATTAGTGCTTATTTTGATAGGTACTTTACGAGTGATAAATGTTTAAGAATTCGTTTTACTTAGTTCAAAAAATCTGCATGCATTATAATACTAACCACGGTATGTTTAATTCACTTATAACAATACTCGATAGCATTCATCCTTAATACAATTTAATGACATAACAATGGCTTTATATATATATTCCAAAAGATAATTATGAATTTCTTCACTCGTACCAAAAATACAATTTCCCACATCACCGAAATTACAAAAATTGAATATGCTATATAATTAAATTTTGTAACTGTTTGTTTATCCGTAGTTGTATCTAGTTAGTAAGCCATTGCAATTTAAGCTTGTGTTTCCTCATGCCAGATGAAAAGGTCATGTGTAAACCAACTTATAAAGTGAGAAACTGAGAAATGTAGAATACCTGATTACAAATTAATGGATGATTTTGAATTCTGTTAGATACAAAATACTCTGGAGTCAAAACCGTTAATAGACCCAGGTTTTCATGAAAAATATTTTAGGTTTGCTGCACACGTTAAAACACACTACCGTTCAAAATAAACGCTCAAAATTAAGGTTCATATACAGTATAAATGTATTTACCTGTTACGAATGTCGCGTGATTAATTACGTAACTGCCGTACCTGACTCAAAGCTGTCACGGTACTCATGGTTATCACGTATCACGTTATCAAATACGACCCGGCGATACCAAGCTATTTTAGTTTTTCTCAAATACAGTTTCGACACTGAACGGAGGTACCAGTCAGAGCTTAAAACAATAATATGTAAGTTAGGACCTCATTAGAATCTGACTTGCTTGTGAGTATGTCCTCTGTGAAATATTGCGTTATATTTATTAGTACCATCACTAACGATAAGTTTAGTACACGAAGCGGGGGGATGTTGGCAAACTACAAGTTCAGCAGACATCGGCAATTCACGCTTTAGTGGTTTGTGACGTCAGGAGTGAATACTTATATTGTTGACTGATGCACTATACCGCGAAGCGAGGGGATGTTGGCAAACTACAAGTTCAGCAGACTTCGGCAATCCAAGCTTTAGTGGTTGGTGACGTCAGGAGTGGATACTTATATTGTTGACTGATGCACTGATACCGCGAAGCGACGGGATGTTGGCAAACTACAAGTTCAGCAGACTTCGGCAATCCAAGCTTTAGTAGTGTTAGTGACGTCAGGAGTGGATACGTTGTATTGTTGACTGATGCACTATACACTGAACCGCGAAGCGAGGGGATGTTGGCAAACTACAAGTTCAGCAGACTTCGGCAATCAACGCTTTAGTGGTTGGTGACGTCAGGAGTGGATACGTTGTATTGTTTACTGATACACTGAACCGCGAAGCGAGGGGATGTTGGCAAACTACAAGTTCATCAGACTTCGGCAATCTACTCTTTAGTGGTTGGTGACGTCATGGGTTTAGACGTCGCTCTCATCTCCAACGTAAAAGTTCAGTGACTTGTAACATTGATATATTTATATAATATGTTTAGGTGTTTATTTGGCACGGATAAAAAGAGTTGTGATGTGAACACTTTTGCAGACTGATCATTCTCTTGAAATGTGTTTTAACGACATCCATTTTATTAATGATTAAAGGTATGAATATTGGCAAACATACTTAAGAGTCAAATATTTCAATTGATGTAGTTTTTTTATATGCGTATAAAACTGCAGTATCAAGTTTTTAAGAGTAATATTAACTCTGGTAGGGTTCGTTATCAACAATAACGTCTATAACAAATCCTTTTATGTAAATTTGTCATCATTGTTACAAACATCTACAGGACAGTTATACAACTTTTACACAAATATCAGGATTATAATCAAAAGGTATGGTTGGTCACGTCAGGAAAGTATTGAAGTTGTTTACAAACGCTCCGATGGTCTATTAGGTATTTTCACTTTAGGTGAGGACAAAAGAAATAAAAATATTGGTCATAAATGCTTTGTTTGCCATCTGCCTCTAGATATTTTTAATTTATGAAATCAGATATTTCAGAAAAACTAAAGCATTCAATCAGGCACAGTTTTTGTAATTGGAATTTCAAAGCAAGATAAAAATTAATGTTAATAAATTTATCTTTGATGTTTCCATTTGAGGGTGAGTAAATTCATGTTTAAGCTAAAGTATAAACTAATAATACTATGAATACTACTAAAGGGTAATAAAAGATATTAAACTTAATACGAGTAACAAATATAATGTCACGTAGAAAATTAAAATTGGTTGTGAAATAATCTGAATATAAACGTTTACGTGTTGTCAGGATATCATCACTGTCACATTTTACATGTTTACATCAATAACCGTGCATTATAACAGATCCATATTTTTAATCTATATTATTTACTGACTTAATTTTATGACCTAGTTACAATACGTTTTCATTCAATTTATAAACTGTTATTATTATTTAAAAAGTGTCATAATATTATTGCTATTTTATTAAGCTTATCTCTTGGTTGAATACTGCAAAAACAATAATTGTGCCATACTCTTTTATTTTGGCTGGTTTTTTTAATAGAAATAAAATCTAATAATTCACTCAGATTAAACAGATGGCAAACAAGCCGTTCTGACACAGGCATTTTTTGTGTGTTTTTTATCTTGGCCGAATATAAAAATTAAAAAAGATCACAGGACAGTAAATGAAAGACTGTATAATTTCATATTATGTATCAACAAACATATGTTATTTTGGTAAGAATAATAATTGAAGTTCCTTATTGATTTTCAGATTGGATTTTCAGAAATCTGAATCCCCATGACACACATTGCGGAGGGGGAGGGGTGAGCTGAGAAGCGTTTGTCGCTAACGGGAACGACCGTGTGACAACAAAACGCTTTTAAACTCGGTCACTTAACCCAGATATCACAGTGTCCTGTCGCTTTTGTTCGGGGCATTATCCTTCAAACAATCTATATCTCTTGTAGTAACGGTTTTATCATCGTGCCATGATAATTAATAAACATGGTTTTCCAAAATACGCTTCTAACGCTATCATATTATTTTGTACGCTTTAACAACAGAATTTAGATGAATTATTCACCTTTTGGTAATATAGTTGGTTTTTGTTTTATCCTCGTGAAATTATCCATCTTTTAAGTAATAAAAAAACTTAAAAATAATATTTAATTTTAGAATGAAAATTAATTAATACAATTTATAACTGTCTTTTCAATGTACTTGGAGGAATTAAGTGTTACAACAACTATGATTAGCACAAACATTTTGATTAATCAGCTGGAGACATTTAATAATTTACTTTTAAACGAAACAAAATGAAATGTTGATTACGTTGCTACTTTACTACAGAATATATAATTTTTAAATTTCATTAATAATGATATGCTATGACTTTTTTACTGTCAACAGATCACGCACAATATATAATTATAAAACGGGGAGGGGGCGGTGAACACTTTAAATATTTTATTTTATTATTTTTAGTTTGTATGCGGTTAAAAACATGACTGATATACGGCCTTGTACTTAAATACTACAATACACATATACATTGGCACATCGCTTGTACCGTATTCTAAATTAATTTTAAACAAATTCTACACACCATAAAATCCAAGTAGGACAGGACAGATTAAGGTCTAAAATAAAAAAAATAAATCAAACTGTTTCGGTCAAAATCGTTCATTGGAACTTTGCACACTTTTAGAGTTATATAAGATATGAATGTTTCACTAGAAGTTATAGTTACTCTAAAACGTTACAAAACTATTTCTTACCTTTATTGTTTCCAATAATACAAGGTTATTCATTTTAGAAATAAATTCCCATTTAATTAAAGTTGTTAAAAATAATGTTTGTTGAAATATTTTTTGCTGGAAAACAAATATTACATTAATCCTGCAGTATACAATTAGGTGACAAATTAAATTAAAAAGATAAAAAAAAATATGGTTGCCTGTAAAGTCGGTTTTACGGGCGAAGATTTTACGTGACAACGTCTTTTTCTCGGTGGAATATTTATTGATATGAATATTATTAAATTGCACAATAGGAACAAGGAATTGAATGAAAATAAGAATTGCACAAATTTTAACTATAGAAATATATTTTGTTTACTAAAACATTGTACATAATTTGAAATTAATTAAAATTTGTTATTGTAAATGGTAAAGTTGAATAAAACATTTACTAAAATTGGAATTTGAAATTCTTGCTAAACACAGTTAAATTCTAACTCCGCGCGTGGTGATTGGTCGGTTTAGTTCGTTTGTTTGGTCGCACTGTTATGACAGGTTAGAGGTTATAATTTGTTATTTTAAATGTTTGACTAGCAATACGCGCTGTTTCTTCTCAATCGACTGAATTACGATTGATTGCAGAGTGATTTAAACTAATAATTTACTTAACACTATCAACATTTGTCAATATTATGACATAACCTATAAACTCAGTTTCTCAACTTTTGTGTCAATCTAACAATTAATCAAACAATCATAGTTTACGATAATGAAATATCAGTGTACATTATTTACCTTTATTGTTGTAGTTGTTGTAAATGACGAATCTAAGCACTCCACATTTTCACGAATAAACATAGTTATCTGCTTTATCCCGTGCGGCGGACCCACAGTTATCTGCTTTATCCCGTGCGGATCCTGTGCGGCGGACCCACTGGACGGGCATCGTAACGTTACCGGGCGTTTACACTTTTTCATGAGTGACTCCGAGCCGCAACCTAATTTAAGACGTTGTCACGTCAAAATTGTAATGTATAACACATTGAAAACTAAAACTAAACTAAAAGAACTATTGTAAACTTTATCTGAGATATTTACAAGAAATATTTTTTGATATACTCACCACATGAAACAGCTGATATTATTACTTAGCCAATCATCTTGAACAGTATTGCATAAATTAGGATTTTATAATGACGATAAAAAGTTCATCCTTACCATTCAATTAATACAAGAGAAAAGTGATTTACTTACTTAAAATAAATTAGAATTATTTTTAAAAGTTGAAGGACTTTTTCAAAGCTTTTGCCTTTGAACAGTCATATAATGGCAACTTAGTACCAACATATATAATTTCTATCTTTTTAATGATGATCAACTAAGTGATTCTCGAACGCTTTAAAGTGTCAGAGCTATATTTTAAAGCTCTTGGCTGTTGGCTTTCTTGGATGTTATATTCCGACATTTAACGTAATATAAACAATAAATGTTAGGCTTTTTACACAGTTTAGTTAAGTTAAAAGTTTAGTGTTGTTTTTAAAGTAAGATTATTTTTCCATGTTTGATATTGTCTTAACTAACAAAAATTAAAACAATATTTGGATTCCGTAAATATAGCGTACCGTCGTATGGTACTAAAATGGGAAACTCGTATGGTAATAATGTTGTGGGATTAGAATCTATTCTGTTAATCTAATGTAATCTTGAAGGCATCAAAATTTAAAAAATCTATTGACTTTTGCTTAAGGAGACACCAATTTTCTTTAAGCCAGTATTCTGCCCTTCCTCATGGGCTACTGGTCTGTGCGAGGATCATAACAAACAGAATAAGAGAGTCGATACAGTCCAAGATCGATGTTACTGATAAAAAGCGCTCGGATCACAGACATTATTTGGACACGCACTATCCCTAACTCAAATCAAAAATCCGCTAAGGCCATCGGCACTACCAAATGATAAATAAGTAATAATAATAAATAAGTAGGGATGAACTCAGTCATAGAAAATCACTAAAAAATTAGGATATATAAAAATTGGGTCCAACGTGACTAGAGCAAATTGATATTTATTATTTTTTTGTACTGCAAAATGTAAGAATTAAAAATTAAGTATTGTAATAGAGATAAAAAAGTGTCTAACCATGATAAAGTCCATTAAACAAGACGTTTGGCAAAACCTTTTTACAAAGTTTATTTACCTATTCAGATAAAAATTGCATTATAATTCCTAAATTTAAACAATACTGCTCGTCTTACTAAACATTTCTCATAAACTTATTATATGATATATATACTAAACATATTAGTAGGCCTAAATATAATATAAAAAGTTGCGTTTATTTATAACATTTAAGATATTACTGATCAGCGTTTCCTAAGGTTTTTAGGACAAGGAACACAAGACAACAACATCACGATACAATTGCCATCATTTGACTCAAACGAAGCCATAACGTGTGTTGTTAGTGTTCCGAATTCCTTTAGCAGTAACAGCTTTGTTACGGCTTTGTTACAGGCGCTAAAACTGTGCCACTCGTAAATAGTGTTTCACACGTGGACTACACGCAAACATTTAGTGGAACTCCTCCACTTAATCATCTATTCAACACAGCTGTTGTTAAAAAGTTATTGGCTTTCTATAATACATAATACAGGGTTAGCCAGTGAAACGGGAAGATTTAAATAAGTAACTAATTCTTTATGAAATTTCATTTTATTATTTAATGGTTATAAATATAATGAAAAAAAGGTAGCCATTTACTGTACAATAAGTGAAAAAATTATTTTTCGAATATAACACCTGTCATATGTCCTCCATTGGAATATATGCACTGCTGCAACCGGGCCTGGAAGTTTCTCATGACATTTTGCAGCATATTGACTGGTATTCCATCGATTTCGTCCCGAATTCGTTTTTTTAGGGCAGGGATAGTTCTAGGTGGATCGTTCTGAAAAACTCTTGTTTTTAAGTAACCCTATAGAAAAAAGTCACAGGCTGTTAAGTCTGGAGAGCGAGGGGGCCAAGGGATATTCCCGTTTCGGGAAATGACGCCACCTGGAAACAAATCATTCACAGCATTCATAGCAACTCTTGCAGTGTGGCTTGTTGCCCCATCTTGTTGGAAACATTCTGTGTGCATTTACTTGAAAACGGGAGAGTTGTGGCGTAAGAAAGTTCTGGATCATTGCAACGTAACGCACAGAGTTAACAGTCACAGCACTTCCATTGCTATCCTCAAAGAAAAATGGGCCTATGATTCCTCTTGCTGACATTGAGCACCAAACCGTCACTTTTTCAGCATGAAGAGGCGTTTCATGAAGTGCGCCAGGGTTTTCCTCAGACCAGTATCTGAAGTTTTGTTTATTAACAAATCCAGAGAGGTGGATCCTCATCCACAAGTTGTTTACTTGGTCGACATTTTCCTCAAGTCTTCTGGCCATTTCCTCACAAAACTGTAATCGTTTCTGAAGGTCAGTTGGTTTGAGGGATTGCACAATCTGTATTTTGTATGGGTGAAAATTTAAATCTTGATGAAGAATTCTTCTCACCGAAGTGTTACTTATTCCAAGGCGTAGAGCATGTTGTTTGGCAGATCGGCGTAGACTTCTGGGCATTGCCTGTTGAACAGTAGCGATATTTTGAGGAGTTCGAACTGTTTTTGCACTCCCACCCCGTTTTTTAAACGTTGATCCAGTTTGTTCAAGGTTGATTATCCACGAACTAATTGCGTTATCCGAAGGAACAGGCCTGTTGCGCGGTACGTTGAAATGGCGTCGAAAAGCACGTCGTGTGTTTTCACCAAACAATTCGTATAATACGCTTTAACCGCGTAGCCGCGATATTCACCCGTCCAACGATCCATCTTAACTAAATGGCGGGACACGCAGGTAGAAATTAGCCGGCCACTATTACCCCCACCACTCACATTACCAACTGTCAAGGCCATCTCCAACCTTCCTGTTTCACTGGCTAACCCTGTATAATGAGGTCGTTAGATTTTATATTTGTTGTAATGCTATATGTGTATTACAGCCATAGACAAACTTGTGTTCACAAATAGTATGGTATTAATAATTATGGAATGCTTAAAGTTTAAACTAGTTCACCTCAACGTGCTTGATATTGCTATAGTAACCATAAATATCAGTTTCGTCACATATTATTATAGCATTGTTTACCACCCAAAATTGGTTACGTTTTATAATCAGATTTATTGTTCCAACAAATTCATAGTTATAAAAATACGTGATTGTAGTCCAGGAGTCTAAAAACCAATTTGCATTGTTTAAGTAGCACACAACCTTATTTATTGTTTTTATTGGCATTGACAACGAAATTTTCCGTAAGAAAAAAATACATTGTCAGAGAGGCTAATTTTAGTAATCTAGCAAAATGGGAAGGTGAATGGGTAAAAAGTAGATATTTTTTCCTAGCTTAATTTCGTTCAAACCGTAAAGACGCTTATATAATGCTAAATCAGCGTCATATAATCACATACAGACCATTAAAATGGTGACGTACTGTCTATGTATATTGTTGCTTTGGTGGTGGTATGTGTTTGTCACAATAAAAATTTATCTTCTCAATCTACAAAACTATACTATCGGTAGGTTAAATATATCAATCTTAGCATTACTGTTTCTTACCACATAATCACGGAATTCGGTCAACATATATATCTTAGCTTTCAGTCATGACTTGGCCAAGGTATCTTAGACGTAAAAGAAAAATATCAACTGGGGCTACACCGAGCATGGACGTAGCCAGCGAGGAGGTCCAAAAGGTCCGGAACTCCCCAAATTCTCAAGGTTTTTTAAATTACACATTTTTAACAGAAATTGTATTTTAACTAAATTCAGTATTACTCGAATGTAATTGCTGAAAGGTCATTCTCAACATTGAACACTTTAAGGAACGAAATGAGGAATGACGGTTGACTGCACTTGCCTTATTTTCTTTAAAGTGTGAGAAAATATCAGTTTCTCCAGAGAAAGTACTAGATAAGATAGCTCAGAAGTCAAGAAGAATTTTACATTTATCAATGTGGATTTGTGTGTACTATAACTGTGTTTTGCATACCATAAAAGGATCTATTTTTTGTTATTACGTTTACTAAATAGTACAGATAAATTTAAATTACTAATCCTAATTAGCTTACTAAAGCAGTGTATCCACAGCTATGAATATCAATTGTCAGTAAAAACCTATTCAGAGACCTAAGGTCTTTTGGGCAGGATTCACCCATTTTGCTACATGAATTTGGAAGTTTAAAAACATTAAAATGTTTTTAGGAGGGAAGCACACAACTTCGTCTTGACACCTAATGTTTGTTTTGGCTATGTCCTTGCACCAAGAGTAACCTGTATACACCGTATGAACTTTAGATGGTTACCACCAGTTGTGCGGTAGCTAAGGGAAACACCCCCCCCCCCCTCCATAGGGGGTTTTGTGTGGGGGGGTGCATGTGGGCCTGGGTAAACCGCAATAGATGGTTACCTTTCATTAAATGGCATCTTCGCGATGTTTAATTAAAATAATTAGTGAAGTGCCAAAGGGGAAAGAAATTCGGCGTAAAGACACTTTAAGGCTTTCAAGAAGTTTCTTTGGCCTTCTTGACAACACAAAAAACTCTTTTAGAAACTATACGTATGTCAAATCCAGTAACAATAACAGCGTATTAATTAATATTGAAAAGTTATTGGACTTCCCAGGCCCTGACCGTAGGAAAATTCGGAGTTAAAAGATTAATGAGTTCAGTTGTTTTTTTGGCGAATGCTGGTCCTTACAGCAAGTTCCTCTTATTGAGTTCTAATTAAGCGTTCTATTAGTTAATTTAAAATCGTTGGTCTGATTAGTAATACAATTTGAAATTGCTCTTTCTGATTAAACCTATCACTGTTTCCTGGAAGTTTTAACTCTGAATTTATTGGGATTAATAAATTTGGGGAAAACCTTTGAGAGGTTCGTTAACCTCAAAAGAATAAGAACTTGAATAAACAGTTAAAGTTTAAATAAAAATACTTTAAAAAGTACTCACACTGTATAATTTGGTAAAATGAACGGTGATTAAGTGCTGAAAATAAAATTGGAAGAAGAAACACTAAGTAAAATGTACAGGGCTTTGTGAAGCAAACAGGATTTTCGGTCCATTGCTATCGTTCAATGAAATAATACAATCAGTAACACTAGGTTTTCGATATCTGCAATTTTGATCTCTTCTTCGGGTAAATTACTAAACTAATGCATGACTACAGCTTAGGTTAAAGTAAACAAAAACATACCAGCGAACTTCGGCAAAGCCTATTACGACATGTGGTGTAGTGGACATCTACCTTGTAGAAATAATAATCCAATACAAGGAATTTGGAGTGGTATTCCGCAATTTCAACAAACATTTAAGCCCACAGACAGACGGACAAACTAAGTATACTAAAATTAATATAATCTACCTTGGGGCAATGACGCAACTATTACCAAGTTTCAATGGCTCTATCAAGAGGCCCTTAATATTGAGACAGGCAGATAAATGTGTTCTTTTAGCTTCATTTTGAAATCAATGTTAAATTGAAGTGTTTTTCCTTGGACCAAGATACATTTTTGCACATACTAATGCATATTTAAGTGTCTATGACCTTTTTTTATTCAACATTTATCACACAGACGTAAAGTAAATAATGAAACTATTACTATGGCTCTATAAGGCCCTTAACATTATCAAATAAATGTGTTTTGATATTCATTTTTGAATCAATGTTAAACTATCGATACATTAACCATTTTGTCACCGTAGTATTTCCTTTATTTTAATACCTTTATTCCGTAACTTTAGGTATCTTGTTCAATTTAATTTAAACTATCGATTTTACCTCGACCGTGATTCAGTTAATATCATTTTGTTGTCTACTGAACATATCCTAATAAATCATTACTCTACACACCCTCTTGCTAAGTATTGTTGGGCGCCCCAGCTGTAACTTTATCGATGTCCAGATCTGCATTTAAAGGTTGTTTCCGATCGAAGTCCTGTATAGAACTTTTTCAAACACACATTTGCTAAACTGAAAAAAATTCACTTTTCAAAATTTTTGATCAGCACATTCCGGTAAACCACTTCTGAAGCAATTCGTAAATATCAAATTATTACATGTTCAATAGTTACATGTTAACATATAAATAGTTTCTTTCTGTTTCCGAACATGTAGTGTTCGTTAATTTTGGCTTCATTCCACTAGTAATAGAGAGGAGCATAATTACCTGCTGTAATGTAGCAATATGATCACACATTGTTATCGAAGCTATTATGTGGCCACAGCAACGTTACTCGAGGCACAAACATTGTTATTATAGCGTTTAACGTGTACGAAACAGCAATATAATTAGGGGTGGCTTCCTTCGCGGTAGCAAAATAATGAAATGTAAATTTTAAACTATGCATTTTTCTTACACAAGATTTCCAAAAAGAGTATTAAGATTAGAGTACGTTTTCTGTAAAATCAATGTGACAAAAATGGCAAACTGCCTTTTAGGACATGGTATTGCTACGGTAACTACGTTAGAGGAGTCATTATTATTCTGTTACAAGCATTCTCGAATTTGGTAAATTAAACTACAAAAATGTTGCATATAACAACAGTAATGCCTCAATTAACCTTCCTAAAATCAGTATTTCCATTTCTAAGATAACACTGTCTTCCGGCTCATCCGGAAGAAGCACATAGATTTTATGACAACTGAAACATTACTAATTTATTTTTATAGGATTTACATGTACTCAATAATTTTTAGTAATGCTGAAAGTTCAATTTCAAGTTCAAACATCTTTAGTTAGGAAATCGTGCAATATATACATACATACATGCAAAACATATAAATTCGTGCAGTGGATTCTGACAATTATTACATGTAGTTTTTTAACACTCCCATGCACCTAAACCTAGAACGTAATTAATTAACCCAGAACGTTTATTCCTATAGCTTTATAAATGACGGAGTTATGAATTGTTTTTAGTGTTAAACAGCCGCCATTACGGAATGAAATGGCATACCAGCTGGTCAACGAACTTAGCCGGGATATGAATATTAACCCCTGGTTGCGTGCTTGTAGAGGCTATTATAATAATATTGAATTTAATTAGGGAGCATGCAATGTTATGTTAACAGTCACACCATTAGTGTTATAACCAGTTTAGAGGAAAGTGTAAAATATAATATTAAATTAATTTATAAATACATGAAAATATTGTGTAGTTATAACCCTAGGCTACGATTGATAAAAGAGTCACTATGGCGATTTATTCAACTGACTTCCTTGCGGTTGGAAAAACTAAATATAAATTTAAATTGTAATTAAGTAATTATTATTTATTTAGAGCCACAGCTCTACACAGCTCTATCATGGCATATGCCCGAGCTATACCTGACAAAGCCGCTTTTCGTAACAGCTGATTGAGCATAAACGAGGCGATTTAATAAATGCATTATATAGATCATTTCATTCTCTACAATAGATGCCTTGGGGATTGTATTGATAGTGTAAAAGGATATGGAGGCGACACTGTGCTGGGTACTGTCTGTGTTTCAGCTTACTTATATAACCCTATATATTTTGAAAAATGTTTTGTCTCTCTAATAAATGAGATCGCTGCTAAATACCTCCATCCATACTTTATGTCGGTTTAATCCTTAGAAACTAGTTGCAGAAAGTTATTTTGGATACTTTAATCATAACATGACTGAAAATGTTATCACAAATGTTCTGTGGAATTATTAATATGCTAGCGAAGTGGATTTAGTTATGTATAAACATAGGATTACAAGAGACTTTTTATTTAATTAAATATCCTATTTAAATATATTGAAAATTCTTTGACAGAATAATGTGAAATCAGCATTTAAAAATACTACCGAACGTGTTAATTACATATCAGGTGACATTTTATTTTTCTCTTAAATTAGTATAGCTTCAATTAAAAATAAACGATTATTTCAGAAACCTTTACCACAGCGCTATTCCAAGATTGATGAGGATTGGAAATGCAATCTCTGCAGATCTGGATTTTTGTGGGATGCCCCTGTCATCATTTAAGAGGAGGGCAGCCACTATATTGCATGTGCATGTGTGATTAGTTTATTGTTATATAGCCTGATGTCACTGTTATAATAAAATTATTTTTGTTACTTCTATTATTGTTACATTTATACATAGTCTACTTACGTTTTCCCTTAAGAATATTATTTATTTAATTGATCATTGTTGCTCTTGTTGTTTACTGTTAATTTGTTATTGTTTTAGCTGTTTTGTTGATCTGATTAATTTGTAGTTATGATGTGGATGTAATTTTGTTGAATTTATTGATGTAAAGAGCAAATGGTAGTCATCAAGAAACCAAATATTGTAAAAAGGTGTATTGCCGTTCATTGTAATAAATAAATAAATAAACATACACTTTTTCATAAATCTTATGTATTTTTTGAGTTTCTGGGGCTTCTTACTCAATTCAAGCAATTATTATTAATAATAGTTTTAGGTGTAAGTCTTGTAATGGAACTATGAAATTAAATTATAATACCGAAAATTATGTTAATAATTTTCGATTGTAAGTGGTTAAGCTATTATAATGCATCTCGTTTTTATAAATAACTAAGTTGGATTTGTATCTGAAGCATTCATTAGATTAAATGTTTTAACCCATTTTTAAAAGTATACTAATCGTAACTTTTCTACGAAGGAAGAATCTCAATTAACACATAACTTTTATATTTGTATTGTAAAATATATGAAACATGTTTTTGCAATCCATCCACTGGTAAAGCTGCTTGGTTTTTCGTTAAAGTCAGTTAAATTTAACTAAATTAAAGTCCGCATTATCAATACAATATATTTTTGTATATATACCTGACAGTTTTATCCATTAGAGCTTTTAAAAAGTGTTTGTAGTCTAATACGAAAATAAGTTTATGATTTCCTACGAAGATAAAATGTAAAGCAATGAGCCTGAAAAATTAAAAAAAGCACTCCAGGTTGTTTTGATGAATAGAGCTGACACAAAAACCAACCCTCCAATGAACGCTAACTCCGTGCAGCAGCTTCCATTCACTATTAACCAACTTCCAGATGGGGAATGGCTCTTTACATCGATCCAATCACGTGAGTCTGTGTATTCACTACTTAGTTGTAAAGATATCAGCAATTCCAATTTTCCGTTTTGAACTTTACCATATATTAGTATTTTATTCCAATAAAAGTCAGCAAAAGGTATTCATCTATAGAAGAGAAATGTTATTCATTAGCTACATCAGTTATTTATCCTCGTACCTAGCACTGAAAGGGAGATTTTGTTTTATGGTTTGTATAAGATATTAATTATTGGCTTAGAGTTAGTGAAGCCTGTAAAATAGGTTTTTAATAGCCCTTCCGAGGGGGCATTTTGCATTTTTGTCTGTCTGTCAGTCTGTACGACATCTAAACCTTTCTGTCTCTGCAGACGACATTTCGGAAACGAACTAACCTATAGACTTTAAACTCTACATGAAGCTCTATTTCTTTATGACGAACACTAAATTCGATGATGGTGTATATCACTCGATTGAATTTGGCGTTAGAGAATATTCTTGCCCCGAAATCTTAGGGGTAACCATGATGGCAACAAGAAAGTAGCAAAATAAATCAATTACTAAACAAACCCATTACACTTAAAAGTGATTATGAAATTGAAAATACACATTTACTTTGAAAAAGTTTTGATTTTTTAGAAAGATATAGTTACAGCAGTTAATAAACAAATGTTTCACACAGTTAGTTATGTGCTTTATATCTGTGGATATTTATCAGCGTTTCTGAAAAGTAACCAACAACCTTTGAAACTGAATTATCCAATATTGACTGTTATTAATATTAAACCGTTTGTAGTAGAAAATATATTGGACAGCGCAAACTAGTCCTTTTTCAGAAGATTTGAATATTGTTGGTGACGAAAACATGGGGTATTTATATTACTTTGATGGCTGGAGAATAAATACATTTTTGTAACGCAGGTAGAAAGTACATTTTAGATCCATAAAGCCATATATCGAAACATCGTACGCTTGGGAACACCTAGCACTGCTATATTACTGCCTTGTACTTATGGGAAATAAATTCATTTATTCATTTATGGGAAATAAATTCATTTATTCATTTACGGGAAATAAATTCATTTATTCATTTAATAATTTTAAATCTTAGAATTAGATACTATAGTTGTTGTAAAGCTAAAATAAACACGTAGATTTAAAAAAATAATAATATATTAATATTAATGTCTTCCCATATAAATTATTATGTTATAAGCTATACAATTTGTACAGTGTCTTATTAAAGAATTTTATAAACACAAAACTATTTCGTAAAATACATATACGTACTTGGGTTTACGTACCTTTTGAAAACGTAGTTTCTGCATAAACGAGCCATAGATTAATATAAAACGAATATCAGAGTTTCCATACGCTATTAATTGATATGTTCCGATATTGAAATTCCCCCTACTACTTAATTCAATTATGAAGAAGTCCTCCTTTCATATGTATTGAGGCGGTTTAATTATTATTGAATAAATTTCCTATATATAAATTATAGTCATGTGCTTCAACTGATCTCTTTAAAAATAGTACATCTTTAAAATAGTTAAAAAATTATGTAAATCTAGTTTAAAATTATATACCGGAAAACAAAAATATACAAAAAAAATTAAATAAATCGTAGATTCTAATTAAATAAAACCTTTTCGATGTATTCTACTTGCATTAAGAGAAATAGACGTAATGTGCAAAAAGTTATACACTTATTTATTTCAGACGAGAAACATTTATTTATAAAATTGTTTGTATGAGTTCAACTTAGATTGGTAAGATTAGTCGTACATTTAAATATTATTACGTACAAACTCATGTATTAGTCGTGTTTTGAGCGATATCTCGAGAATGAGGCAGAACATAATCTGAAATGATATTCTTGAAAAATTCTATATAGAATGCTAAAAGGCAAAGTAACGGATACGCTTTTCAAAATTCATTTTATAAAACCAGATTATATTTGGCATTATATTTTATACTTTGAATATACGCTTATTCTAGAGATTAGGGTTCCTTTGAAAAAACACATATTGAAATATAAATATAAACTACACAATAGATTTTACCTAGATGGGATTTGTAATTAATTTGTTATACTTTTTTATGTTAGAGCGGAGTAAGTATAATTAATTTTTAATTCAAAGAAGAAGTGGTGTTTGATATTCCCACCGCCCGCGCACAGCTAATTAATCACTTATCTTACTGAACTGTGTCACTAGAATTAGCTCAACATTTCCAATTTAAATTTTTTACTCGATTTAGTAAGAAAAATGAGTTAAATTTATTATTAATTCAATGTATATACAATATTTATTTTATTAACCCATGAACATTTTTTTTCAGTATTCGAAAGAAACATGAATCGTAATGTAGGTAAGGGTATTATGATCACAATCCATCTAATTAATGCCACAATCAACTGATTAGAACAGTGAAAAGTAACACATCAGTTGTTCCTCATAAGCGGTTCTGTTAGGCAATAACATGTGATATTGTTTATCACTGTGCTTTATAAAAGTGAATTATCTCTCTTGTTTATCAACCCACGTTCTTAAACTTGGCCCCATTAGATTAGCAATTAAATGTTTTAAATAAAATTAACAAATGACAAATTTTCATCAATTGATGGTTTTAGGACTATAACCTATAAAGTTCATTTGAAGCCGCCACTTTAAAAACCTCCAAATTACTCCACTTTCACTTCAATACAACATTTTACATAATGACTCTCCTGGAAGTCAAAACATCGAGTAAGTCGTTAACATAGAAATTACATTACAGCAGGCGATAATATTGTTACATTATCTCATACAATCACGTACCAATGCCTCACTATAATCACATATTACCGACCCGTTTCCTGGAACCACCCCCCTCCCCCCTCACAACGAACATCACCTAGTTAGATCTGGACGTGACATGAATAATAGTGTCCAGTATAAAGACCCAGGCAAGCATGCACTGTTTGACTACTGGGATACTGCAAATTCAACTCTAATGACATTTAACTGCCCTGAAACATGATTTTCGTTATTTTTAACAGATTCAGTCGATAAGAAGTTACTTCATCGATGATATAAATATTACAAGTATTTGATATAATTTCATTAGAATCTTAACAAAACAATCGTTCAGTTATAGTTTTATTAAGTATGACATTACTTGCTTATACAATATACCAGAAATAAATATTGGAAAGTTTTTATTTATAAACCAGTGATAGTAAATTATATTACTTCTTTAATTTTATTATAATTAACATTTCATACCAAAATTCTTCTTGCCCGTAACCAGTTTCTCAGCACCTCGTAGGAAATTTCATTTACTTTATTTTTATTGAAAGACCATGCACTTACATTTTTGTTAAAGACATTAATATTTTATCAAGTAGATATTTAATTATTCAATATTGAAAATTAATTCTTGAAAAGGAAAGCAAATTTAAAGTGAATCATAAATCAAAGATATAACCAATTAAAATATTGATTATTCATTGTAGTATTGCAAATGTTAATAAAGTCTCCAAATCAATCTGTTGACACTTATGAGGTATAAGTTTAAAAGCTTATTAGGCACTAATAAATTGATTATTACTCAGTATAAATGGTATTAAGGATAATCTTAGAAGAGATTCTTACCACCTACCAAAGTGGAGTTAAGTCTATCTTCTCTGCCATCACGGGAACAGAACCATCTGAATATATTGGAGAAATCAAGTTTTTGCGGGAAAGAAATATACGGATATGTAATCTATCTGAGCTAACTATCTCCTACAGTTCTCTAGATATAGTACGGAAAGTCAACTACGAAAGAGATGGAACTTTTCAATTCTCTGATTGGTTTAATTTAAACTAGGGAGGTAGAGAGTCTGTTATTACAACGTTCCTGTAATTACTATTGCTGGTATATTGCAATGAAACGGAACTAGAAACTGTTCCAAAGATAGGTTTAATTAAATAGCGGTTTTAGTATGAACACTTATTCACAAAAACATTTATTCTTGCCTTTATTTTTGAAATTGTCGTATTTATTTAACATTTGCTGATTATTATCAAATAAAACTTTTTTTACATATTACATAAATTTAATGAAATACATTGTGATCAATAGCCATGTTTCTGGTAATCGGTCATTCACTGACGGATTTGGATAAATAAACATGTACGTAAGAAAATAACCGAATACAAAATAATTGAGTGAAAATAGGCAGGATTTATAGGATACTGAGTTAGCAGTTTACCTCACCAACAGGAATATCCGAGTTAGTCCTTTTTTTAGCATAAATCATTCTTAAGAAATGTTGCGTTAGATTTAAAAACAAATTTTCACAAAATGTTTAACATATTAAAGTTTGAATCGAAAGTATATGTTTTATAAATTTTTAAAACTGGAGTGATAGCCAAAGTGCATGAAAAATTTTAGTTCAGTGAAAACAACATATTTCCCGTGGGGGACTGGCATCCTCATCGGCATCATCCACTGTCCCAGATGGGATCGTGGGTGATGTACCATCCTCGTCTTGTGCTGCAACTTCTAAGGGAGTGACAGGGCAAGGGGAGGAAGCCACCTTTCCTTATCACTATTCCAGTGACAAGGGTAGAAAACCTTTCCCCCTCTTGGTTTGGCCCTGAAATTGAGAGCAGTTACCTATCCCTTCCTTTCCTGATGTTCCCGTCCCTACTTTACCAACAACCCCAGACTAAGGTGTTATGCGACCCGTGCTGAGAGTCTCGTGGCACTGGGGGTATATTCAGTGTCTTCAACGGAGCCTTCTGGGAACCAAGGGACACCCAGTCGTAATTACCCTTATCTTCCTAATCGGGTCACTGGGAAGATGGACTGCAAACACCCGGTTCTCGTGGGAACAGAATGGAGAACGAAAAAGAAAATAAAAACAAAACTGAAACTCAAGAGGTAAGCGAAACTCAACCAGAAGAGCTACCGATTGAGCAATTAGGAGTGTCTGTGATGACCCCAATGGAGGAAGACAGACTTCTCTTGTCAGAAGGCGAAGTTCGGCCGGAAGAGCCAAAAAAGAAGCGGCTCTCGAGAAGCGAACTACGAAAGCGGATGATTGAGGACGCTGTCGCTAGAGGTGAGCCGATAATCCCCCGGAAAGAAAGGCAGAAGAGGTGGGAAGAGAAAAACCGAGCTCTGATAAAACCACACAACGAAGCCGGTTCCTCAAAAGGTAACTTGTTTGGTGTCGGGGCTCCAGAGCAAGGGAAAACTCATTCCGTACCAGCCCGCAGGTAGGTAACGACCAATAGAGGATGACATCGGTGCTCCAGATAAACCTACACCACAGCAGAGCAGCTACAGCAACACTCTGCCAGAAGATCCTGGCTGACGACATAGGCGTGGTCCTGATCCAAGAACCATGGACCGTTGGCAGTCGTGTGATGGAGATGAGCACCGCTAAAGGTAATTTGATATACGATTCTGGCAGTAACAACCCTAGAGCATGTATATATGTCAGTAACAAAATGAAATCACTAAAAGTGGCACAAATGTGTTCTAGAGACACAGCCGTGACAGAGGTTCACTTGCAGACAGGTGATGGCAACTTCAGAATCCTGTTTGCAGCGGTTTACCTCCCATACGATTCTCTAGAACCACCGCCAACTGCGGAGATGAGGCGGATTGTGGAGTTCGGAATTCTTACGCGGAGGCACCTGATTGTCGGTTGTGATGCGAATGCCTACCACACCGTTTGGGGGAGCAGCAACATCAACAATCGGGGAGAGTGCCTCTTGCATTTTATAGCATTTTATTGGATCGTTCCACTAGGATGCGCCAATGTATAACAGTGGAACTGTTTCGCATCGTCATATATTACTTAAATTAGGTGATTTTACATAAGTGCTAAAATTGTTTTATACTCAGGAATATAAAACTATTTACTGTGACTTTTATAAGGAATTCAATTTTGCGATATTGGACAATATTAAGTGAGTAAGGCACATGAACTACGTCATAACCTCACTCTGACTAACCAACAAGCATAATCTGGGAGTTAGTCACATGTGCCTTTTCACTCGTCCTAATTTCGTGTGAGCCATGTACCAGTACCTGCAGTCCACACTGATGTCAGTCGTTGCTCAGTGACAGCGGTGCGGACTGATACTACAGAGGACAGTGGATCGAATCCCGCTCTCAGCGCTATATTTTTGCTGAGTAGAAATAATTAATTTAACTATTTCAAACAATTTTATGTGATTTAAAATATTTTATGATACTTTTAACTTATTTACTATTTATTATCAATTTTTTAACTATTTATTTATTCTATTGACTCATAACTTGTGGATTTTAATCAAAGACAATATTTTAATTTTATTATTTAGTTATAAAAATGGTTCTGTTGGTCGAACAGTCCAAGAGTGGAAAACCCCTCATCCTCTACAACAATTACAAATATAGAGAGAGCCATTGCTTAAAAAAATGGGGAAAGAGCCTGGCGATGTCTGGGAGGAAAATGTGGAGCGACGGTGAGGACCAATGCCGAAGCTACACAACTAGTGTCGTCCAGCGGCAAACATCACGGGCCCCACCCGGTCACCATGAGGACTTTATCATTGTCGCCTCCACCCAACCGGTCTATGGTGTCTTCCGCGGCACCCGTTTGCGCCTCGACGCCTGTCTCCTCGCTGGTGCAGTCTGCCGTGACGTCCGTGCCGTCCAACCGTGCTGAGACTTCCGCGCCTGCCGCCTGCGTTTTCGGCCACTGTTGCCTCGTTGGAGCGGGATGCCGTGACCCCGGTTGTCTCTCCTGGCACTGCGCGGTGTTTGTCGGCAATGGAGATGGCTGACCTGGTTGCTGAAAATCAACAACTGAAACATCGTTTACTGCAGCTTGAAGAACAATACAAAGCACGTCCTTGACCACTCTATTGAGTCGGACACTCGTCTCATGCAGTATACCAACCAGGTGTTCGTGGCGGCCACATCGTTGGTTGAGTCGCCTGTGCGCGCTTCCGTGGCTGACTGCGCCGTGCAGTGCGACCCACCACTTCGCGCTTCCGTGGCGGACTGCGCTATGCAGTGTGAGCTGCCTACTGACTGCGGAGATCAGCGTTGTGCGGATACTAGGGACCTCGTGGCTGGCCTCAAGACTACAATTGAGGTTCTGGAGGCAGAGCTGAATAGCTTGAGGGAGAAGGGGAGTAGTGGATGTACGCGTGAGCAGCCTTCCGAGTGGTCGGTGGTGAACGACAAAAGAAGACATCTTCCGACTAAAACTAATAATAAATATTCAAGTACTTTCAAGCCTACGGCATGCATCACCTCCATCGAAATCCCCTGCAATGCACAGATCCCCCAAAGAAGACCGGAAGAACGAGAAAAAGAAAAATAAGAACAACCATAAAACCAATCTGCCTCTTTCTTCAATTTTTATTGAAGGGGACAGCCACGTCCGTGGTTTGGTTGGCCATGTGCGGCGGAAGGTGGCCCGGAGAACGAAGGTGGATGGCTTGTGTAAACCTGGAGCCAAGCTGCTGGATGGCGACGTCCGATGTGCCTCCACCTGGTAGCTGCTGTGTTATCGTCGCCGGGACCAATGATGATGTCGCCTCCGGTCAGCAATGCAATGTCTACCGACACCTTGAACAGCGCATTGTGACTAGGCTACTGACCTCCGGCGTTGTTGTCTCCACCCTGCCTCACAGACACGACTTACCACCGTGTCATCAAATTAATCAAGAGGTCGCACTATTAAACGCATATATTGAGGAACTATGCGCAAGATACCGTGGGGCGGTGGTGTTGGATTTCAACCAAATAAGCAGAAGTGCTTTCACGTCTCATGGGATGCACTTGAAGCAGAGCAGCAAGCATCTTCTGGCGGACCTGCTGATTGATTGTCTGCGGAGGTTGAATCGCTCCAATCCTCGAACTTCGTCCCGGATTCCTGTCACCGCTGCCGAGCCACTACCGACACGGCCACAGAGGTCTTCAACTACCCCAATGCCGACTACCTTGGAACTGCCAGTCGCTGCTTATCCCACGTGCTTCCCTATGACTCATTCGCAGAGGCACTAAAAAGCGGATCATCGATAAGAAAAGCCTGATTCAACCTTTTATTAATGCCCCATGAATCAGCAAAAAAAACTGTCCGCCTTTTCAGTTGTGTGAATCTGACATAAAAATATCAGAATCGGGGAATTACCCAACCAAACAGTCTCAAGAAAACCCAAATCAAATTCAAAAAATTCAAAATTCAATTCAAGCATTTTCTGTTGTGCACCAGAATGCACAGTCTGCCACAAATAAAGTCGACGAGCTGATGCTCATGGCAGAAGAGCTGCATCCTGACATATTTGTTTGTTTCTGAGCATGGCTTCACGGCTGATACTGTTGCAATGTTCAGAATCAATAATTACGAATTGGCTAGCGTTTTATAACCGAACTAACTACAAAGGGGGTGGCGTGGCAATCTTTGTCAAATACCGACTAAATTACCAGCCATTTAAAAGTGGATTATAGTAGTGATCTAAACTTTGAAGTGGCTGGGGTAAAAATTTGATCAAAAATCCATTGGAAAAATCACAGTAATTGGCTTATATAGATCTCCAAATGGGTGCAGCACCACATTTTTTGAAAACTTTGAAACACTTCTAAATTTTTTTCATTCAAAATTATTGAAGTTCATCATCATTGGTGACTTCAACATCGACCGTTCTGGACCACGCTAACCCCCTGGCCCAGCGGCTTCGCGATATCTTATCTTCTTTCGGTTTAACATGGTCCGTGAACTCACCAACACGAGTCTCTGCCGCGTCGAGTACGGCCATCGACAACGTCATCACAAACATCCCAGACGTTTCGGTCTCTGTTCTGAACGCGGCCTTCTCGGATCACTTCGCCCAGGAAGCCATAATTACCCACTCCAAACCAAAATTTAAACCTCCCTCCGTGAAAATAAAAACGAGATGTAAAGTCTGCAAACGTTGATCTTTTCAACAATTGTCTCAGGAAGGAGTCGTGGTCATTCCTGGATTCTTTCGATCAAGTGGAGGAAGCCTTCAATGCATTTTTAAAGCGAGTAATTTTTCATTTAAATGTCACTTGTCCATTCAAAAATTTCAAAGAACGTTTTCAAAGGAGAAGAGATACCTGGATTACTCAGGATATTCTCAAATCAAGAGAAAGGCTTAAGTTTTATCATTCGATATATGTAGGGACCGAAAACGAACAATTCAAAACTTTTTTTTCGAAAATTTCAAGCAAAATTATCGAAAAGAAATTAAGGATGGCCAAGGCACGAGATGTCGAAACCAAACTGAGACAATCAGACAATTTTTCAAAAAGCGCTTGGAACATTATAAAAAACAGCACAAAACAAACAAAACTTTTCCAAATTTTCAACTCCGACACTTAAAACAACAAATAAAATAATTGATGATCCGTTTGAAGTGGGCAAGCGAATTTAACAAATTTTTTTCAACTGTGGCTGAACCAGACGACTCATTTCGGATAGCCCTCGCGATGATCCATTGACGAGACCGATCTCGTCTATGGTTCTTATTCCTGTGAGTGAGGTGGAGGTGGCCCGTATATCGTGCGGGATTTGAGACCGAAAAAATCCAGTGACACCAATGACATGTCTGTGTGGTTGCTCAGGGGGTGCTTCAAATACCTCTTGACTCCAATCACCCGACTGATCAATCTTTCATTTGCTCAAGGCGTATTCCCGTCGGCATTGAAGATTGCTAAAGTTATACCAATTTTCAAAAAGGACGATGCTTGCATTCCAAGCAACTATCGTCCAATTTCTATACTCCCAGTTTTCAGCAAAATTTTCGAAAAAAGCTTTTCTCAAACAATTTGAAAAAATTCTTGATCGTTACGAGATTCTATGTCCCGAACAATTTGGGTTCAGGAAAAACAAGTCGACAATCGACGCTGTAACGAATCTAATTTACAATGTTGTCGAGGGCCTAGAGAGGCGAAGAGCACGTGCTAAGCATATTTCTCGACCTCTCTAAGCTTTTGACTGTGTGCATCATGCAACAACTGTTGCACCAGTTGTGTGGTCAAGTGGTATTCGGGAACTGCCGCACGATTGGATCTCGTCTTATTTAAAAGATAGAGAGCAGTGCGTGCAGATTGCGAGTGTCTTGTCAGACAAAGTCAAAATGCCCTACGGTGTCCCACAGGGATCAATATTAGGTACCAGCCCTTTTTCTAAATTTACGTCAACAGATTGAATTCTACAATCCAGAATGGAAAATTAATTCAATATGCTGACGATACGACTCTCTGCATCAGATCAAAATCAATAAACGAACTTGAAATGGAGTCATTCATTGAATTGAATTCATGCATCGAATATTTCTCCAGAATCAATCTGAAAACAAAACAGTTCCAAATCAAAACGTCATACATTTTTGCCTTCGGCAACAACTAGAGCAAGAGCTTCGACCCGCGGTGATGGTGGACGATTTCCTTCTGGAAGAAACAGACTCCATTAAGTTCCTTGGAATGTACCTTGATCGGGGGCTGACATGGGACGATCACATTGAAAAACGTTTGCTCTAAGATTGCTTCGGGAATTTATGTCCTGCGCAATCTTGCAAAATTTTTGTTCGGTGGATGTATTAAAAATGGCCTATTTCGGTCTGATACATCCACATTTGACATATGGCTTGAGATTGTGGGGAAGCTGTTCCAAGTACAGATTTGAAAGAGTTTTCAGATCTCAAAAGAAAGCCGTAAGAATTCTTTCAAAATTAAACCCCAGAGAGTCGTGCAAATATGCCTTTAGGGAGCTTGGATTGCTGACCCTTCCCTGTCTCTATATTCTCGAGGTGGCCTTGTACTGCCGACTTAAATGCGAGTTGGTACGGGGCAGGGATGTCCACCAATAATGGGGACTAGAGGCAGGAATAACTTTCGAGTCGAACAGCACAGAACGGCAGCTTTCGAACACTTACCATCTCAAGTTGGAGTCAGACTAATCAATAAGCTCCCTGAGGGCATCAAACAACTCAATGAAACAAAACAATTCAAAACTCGACTAAAACATTTTTCTTATGTCAAAGGCATTTTACTCTACTGATGAGTTCATGATGGGCCGCTGGGATGAAAATTTTTTGAAAATTAACAATAACACGAAATCCCCGGTTCTGATACATGCAATGTAATATAATTCTTGTATGTATCTTGTATGTACTTATTTACTTTATATAGTTGACGCATGCCCATGCAATATTTTAATTGTTTCACGCAATAAAGAATATTATTATTATTATTATTATAGTAGATCTAACTTAGTTATTATGAATCAAGACTGTAAACCAACTTTTGTACAAAGAAGAGGTACAGGGGTAAGAGAAGAGGTCTTAGATATAACTCTGGCTAGCAACTATATTGCAACTAAAGTTTTAAACTGGAGTGTGCTAGATGAAGCATCTGCTTCAGATCATAGGTATATTTCCTTTGACATGAGGTCGTACAAAATAAATGAGACCTATAGAAACCCAAAGAAAACAGATTGGGTAGCTTTCAATGCAGAGCTAAAAAGCAATCTAGTAAGGGAAAATGGGTATCAGGGGCAAGGGGTCGAGGACATGGCGAACTCTTTGCAAAACGCCATGAAAGAATCATACCACAAAGCCTGCCCCGTGATAGAAAAAGACTCAAGGAAAAAAGCATGTTGGTGGAACCAGGGGCTGGAAACCTTGAGGAAAAACCTTCGCAGAGCATATAATACATGCAAACGTGCAGGGAACTGGGATAGGTACTCTCCTGCCCTAACAGAGTACAATAAAGAGGTGAGAAGAGCTAAGAGAAACTCGTGGAGAGAATTCTGTCAGAGTATTGATAAGGTACCTGACTGTGCAAAAATCCAAAAAGTCCTAGCTCGAAGCCCCATAAATGTGGTGGGTACTATACTTAGGGAAGATGGGACTCACACCAAGGATCCTGAGGAGACTCTTCAGTGTTTACTGAATACACACTCCCCAGGATCTTTTCAAACCAGTGAAACAGTGGTTATTGAATGGCGGCGAGAACCTAGAGATAGCTCGTCTAAAGAGGACTGGAACTGTGCAAAGACTGTTATCAACTACTTAGGGATAAAACGGGCCCTGGAGCCTTTTAAGCCGTTCAATTCACCATTTACCGATAGCATTTTTCCTGTTTTACTGCAGGAAAGTGGGGACTTGGTGATTCCTCTGCTTCTACGACTGTTTAGAACTAGTCTAGCGACAGGAGTCATACCCTCATCCTGGAGGACCTCTAGGGTTATATTTATCCCGAAGCCAGGTAAACCCTCCTATGAGGTTGCAAAGGCTTATAGACCAATAAGCCTAACATCCTTCTTCGTCAAGCCCATGGAGAAGGTTCTGGATAGGCATTTAAGCGACACAGTCCTCAACAACCGTCCCTTACATCCAAATCAACATGCCTATCAGAAAGGTAAATCTTGTTAAACAGCCCTAAACTGTCTAGTTGGCAAGATTGAGCAAGCTATTGAACAAAAGGAAATAACTTTAGCAGTATTCCTGGATATAGAAGGAGCTTTTGATAATACGAGTATTCACTCTATAGTGTCTAAGCTTACATCCAGGGGTATGGAGAAAACTGTTGTTAGATGGATAAATAACATGATTAAGAGCAGAAGAGCACATGCATCTCTGTGCGGAGTCACAAGAGAGGTCAAAACGCAGCGAGGATGTCCACAAGGAGGTGTATTATCACCAAGCTTGTGGAACATAGTTGTGGATGACTTACTCTGGACTCTGAATGAACAGGGTATGTATGGTCAAGGCTATGCAGATGATGTTGTCATACTCATAAGAGGCAAGCATATGGTTACGTGTCTGGAAATGATGCAGAGAGCACTGGCCATTGTGGAGCGATGGTGTGACGAAGAAGGACTTGCAGTGAATCCTTCGAAGACCGTCATGATACCATTTACAAGTAGGAGGAAACTGGAAATCCCACAGCCAGTCCTATGTGGGGGCCAGATACAGATAAGCAGGGAGTTCAAATATCTAGGAGTCAAACTAGATGATAAACTCACTTGGAATAGTCATCTGAAATACATAATCAGCCGATCTCAGACTACATTGATGATGGTGAGACGTGCGGTAGAATGCATATGGGGGCTTAGACCCGACATGTCACATTGGCTGTACACCAGAGTCATCAGACCAATGATGGTGTATGGCTCAGTGGTATGGTGGCCAAAAGTCCAACAGGTGACTGCCGCAAAAAACCTATTAAAGGTACAGTGGTTGGCATTCTTGGGGACAATGGGCGCCATGAGAGGAACACCAACCGCTGCTATGGAAGTAGTGCTAAACCTCCCACCCCTAGACATATTCGTCATAGGAGAGGCTAGGATGGCTGCCTACAGACTGAAGTGCAATGGGAACTGGCATCATCACCATGCTAGTAAGCACTCCAAGATCGTTGACATTCTCAAACTGGATATTCTAGAAATGATGTCTAACAGAATGGCAAAGGTTACGGACTGGGAAAAACCATTTCAAGTCAACATTGTTGAAAGGAAGGAATGGTCAAAAGGTGAGCCTGACTACATGAAGAAGGCTCTAACCTGGTACACGGACGGGTCAAGGACTCTGAAGGGTACTGGGGCAGGGGTCTGGGGAGCCAGACCTAGTGTTAACTTAAGCTTTAGCCTAGGTAAACTGGCAACTGCCTTTCAGGCTGAAGTTACAGCCCTTGCAGAATGTGCAAGATTTAATGTGGAAAGGGGCTACAAAGGCAAAACCATCTACATTAACTCGGACAGCAGGGCTGCTCTGCAGGCCTTCGCCAACCATGACTGTAATTCGAAGACAGTCTGGGTATGCCATAAGGTCATGTAATTGCTGGCGAAAACCAATAAAGTTATTCTAACTTGGATGCCTGGACATAGAGGAATCACAGGTAATGAAGGGGCAGAGAGTTGTGCTAACTTGGGAGCCAACTGTCCTCTTACCGGTCCTGAACCAACGTGTGGGGTCTCATATAACTTAGCACGTAGATCAGTTACCAAGTGGATGGTTAACAAACACCTGCAACATTGGAGAAATACTGAGGGGAATGTACAAGCAAAGCGGATGCTTAAGGGATCATCGAGGAACATTGCAGCAGATGCCCTTAGAATGAGTAGAACGGAGATCCGAAAGGTGACTGGTTTTATTACAGGTCATTGGATATTCCGAAGTCACCTGAACAGAATACGTATTCCAGTTCAGGAAACACTGTGCAGGAAATGTGGCGAGGCTGACGAAACAGCCAAGCATGTCATATTTGAATGTCCGGCATTACAGAGCAAACGCTCAAGAGCCCTAGGTGTTCTTATGCATACGGAAGAGGGGTTGGAACAGGAAAGCATTGTTCAGAAGATCTCATGGTTTTGTAAAGACCTGGGATTTGATACAGCTTAAACCTGGGAGAGGGTGCACAATAAGCCGGATGGCTGAGAGTCAACTACCAGGACTAGGAAACCTGGCCCTCTGTTACAAGAAAAAACAACATATTTATTTTAAACAATTATCTTAAGCTTCGTAACGGAAACTATCTCACAGTAGATTATTATTCCAAAACTTTTGCTTATATCCAGCAGGCAGTATGTGTTATAATTTTAAAGCATCTTCAGTTCGTTAATGTTATTAATCAAAACTAAACAGAATATTTTACACTTACTGATATATACACACACATCTAATAATCTAAATAATCTAAATTTGTTAATTAAAATAAAGTTATCTTTCATTCAATTCGTATGGCTTCTATTAAATGTTCTGCTCTAATCATCTTAATAAAGCGGCAGCTCAACATACGGTTTATCTTCAGCTTCTTTTAATTAATTGATCTTTTACAGAATGTTACTGTCAAAATTTTTATATCTGAAATTTTAAAGTGATTAAGATTTTTTGAAAATACCTACGGACAAATCAACAATTGGCACAAATATACGACAAGCTTATGTGATTTAGATCAGATGTTATGAAAGAACCAACTAAAAAGTCAACTAATGGGGCACCTAAAAATATTCTAAAGTTAAACACAATATACAAACAAATAATATTTTTAGTTACTTACTCAGCTTTAATACAGTAAAGATAGGCAGTCCTCAATTTGTAAAAAGTGCGAGGTCCGACTGACCAAAACTCCAACTCATGCTACCGCTCAAACTCGCCTTACACACCGAGCAAGTGTTAATATAGAAACAAAATAATACTTTAAGAGCCTCGACCAAACCAGTACACAGCTAACTGCGTCCAACCATTTCCATCTGGCGCCGCGGTCGCTAGAGACCAAGATCGTAGCAGCGAACAACTACCGATCATGTAATCTGCATATTGCCTCTAGAGAGTCTAATCTCCGAAGGTAATTGCGGTAAAACACAAAACAAAACTACTCACCACAATAATGTTAACTTTACAATCGGAAAAATCTTATTTGTGTTTTTAATCGAATTACCTTTCAAGTCAATTTTACATTAAGCAATTTAAGAAAAACTAACATGATAAGATAGTACGCATCATTATATTTAAATATCATATTGCATTGTATCATAACAACATTCTTACATAAAAACTATACAATAACTAGCAGTTACCCTCGGCTTCACATGTAATTTCGTAGGTCTTGCACGTGTATGAGCACTTCTGGTTTGAGTAAATTTATATTTCCGATGCCAATGTTGAGTTTGCCTTGTTGCCACGATCAAGAAAATACGCCAACGTGTATATTTATCGCTATTGTAATTTACTATGATCTTTGCATTTTTTGTTCCATGGTTGATTTTTCTTGTTTCCAGTTAAAAAAATACATACACATACACAGATCTGAGAAGGCTACTTTGTTCAAATACAACTAAGATGGGTTGTATAACAATCTTCAAATTTATAGTACAAGTTAGATAGTACCTTTGTCTCTTATATGTAATTCTTAAATTTGCTAAAAACAATTACAGTTAAAAGTACATTAAATATGACACTGATTACGTGTTCCTTTCTTTATAAACTGAAAAATATTTGTAATATTTTTTCAACATTTAGACCTGGAATTGGTACAATAGTTCAAAAGCACTGCCCAGCTAACTTTAATCTTTTAATCTAGCATAGTTCTTGTCGAATATTTCAAAGGGAGTCTTTGGAGTCAAATTCTAACTGCCTTTGGTCTTAGGACATTTTACAAAGTATGCTTTTAAAATAAAGTTCTTGCCTAATTGCTGAAATTTGAAAACGGCATGAAAACTAATGTTTACTCCTTAGAGAATTGACTAACTGTAATGAAAACAATGGAGTAAATATATTAGTTGTGCTGTTTTGAAATAATCCTAACACAGAACAGTTCATTACATTCAACAGGCTCTTTTATTTAATATTTAACATCTTTATAGACTAAGATGGTATTTTTTGCTATTTTTTGACCAGTGGAGCGTGCCCGGAGGTACTTTCTAATCAAGAATAGGCCTATCTATATTCATGCCAGGGACATGAGTTTTCGCGTGAAAGAAAAACAAGCAACCAAAGGCATTTCCTCATTTATAACATTATTAGGATTAGAATATCATTATCATTATTGGAAAGTTCTGAAAACAATTATTATTCATTACAACAGCTTATTATTTATAAAATATCACCACGTTATCAGTATAAGTACAGCTTCATGAACATCTCACTCAAGTTCATACCTCATTGAATATCTAATTATAGTACATTAGCAAAGCTACATAGTATGATTTCACAGCTGTTCACTTTTAATACTCAATTTATATTCCTACGTGGAAATTTATGGAAAAATAAGCAAGTTTCCGCAAGCCGCAACGCTAGTAAAGAGTCCGGGGTGTAATGAATAGTGATTGATGGTTCCTCCGACGTTCGTAGCTGTTACATTTTAAACGTGCCAGAGGGAGTAACAGGTTCTGTAATGTATTAGTCTGTCACGTTCGATAAATAACACACTTTCTAAGACCCTCTTGTACATTTATGCCACCATGTTACATCGTTATAACCATTATAACCATCGTTATAACCACTATCACCATTGCTTTTCTAATTTTACAAACTAAAGACATACTTTATTTTAAATGTGATCACTTTCATGAAAAACTGAACTTTTACCAACAGTAAATGCCTTCGCTCATGTAGTATAAATAACTGCTATGATTATTTGTGTTAACTCGTTTCGATGCTGTTCAATTAAAATATATATTTACTAAAGAAGAGAAATTTAATTTTCCTCCACTGTTTTCTAGATCCTGCAAAGTATTTAAAACGATTGAAAAATAAAAATAATTTCTAGAAATTACTATTACTAATTTGGATGTCATATTTCGACTTTTACTTCTAAACATGTCATATACAGTTGTATAAACACTACTATGTGAGAATGTCCTCGAATTCAGATAAAATAGTGTAGTTAAATTAAAAATAGCGATATAACTGTTGAAGTTACAGGCAGTTGATAAATCAAATTAAATATTTTACCTCGTATCTTAACTAATGTTCCACCAGGGTCAACTTTAGGTCCAATACTGTTTTCAGTGTTTAATAAAGATTATCCAAAAGTACAAGTAATTCGAAATTTTCCCTTTACATCCTACTGACGACACATACATTACGATATAAAATCCAATGCCAACTCTAGTAGCATTATCATTGTATAACAGAATTTTAAACATACAGCGTAAATTACATTAAATATCTCAATAATATACAAAACCAAATAATTGCTAACTATAGTTTATAAATAAATAGTTTATTGAATCATATATAAAAAAAAATCAATAGATGTGTTACATAAACTTTTTCAAACCACCTTTTTGCTAATATGTGATGCATAACAACATAGAAACGCCCTAATTATCAAGCAGAAATAATAGTGCTTGAAAATCACGTTACAAATCATAAATAACTTGTAATGCGAGCAAATCTCTAAAATGTGGCAAAGGAATATTTGTGTAGTTATAGAAAGGTTTCTAAAAGGAGAAAGCTCTGTAATAACATTAGTTACACTTGGTTGGACTCACCTACGGCTTCCTTACTCTATGGATTAACTTACATGCTCCCTTGCGCCCTTTATACGCGTTCTAAAGCGCTATACAAACAGCCTTTATACACTCCTTGTGCTGGACCGCTTTATATGCTCCGGATATATAATTTCATGTAAATATTGGAAACATAGAAGATTTGGTTACATGTAAATAATATCTGTACAAGTTCTCAATTATTGATTAGATTTATGAAAACTGAAATATTTGAGGATAGTTATTCAAAACGATGTTTAATCCATTATTTGAAAGAGTTTATGGTATTTTACTAAAAAGATTGTTTTGTTCTTGTCAATAAATTTGTGTTTTGTATTTACTGAGATGAATTAATTTCAGAAATCTAATGCCCTATGATACTATAAGTTCCTAGAGACTCTGTATTTCTGGAGTCTGAAGTCTTTCAAAGTTACGATGAAAGAAAGCTTTGCACGCGCTCGTCTTTTTAGTACCTTAAAACTTCAAGATTCTATTGAGGTTATAAGAAATGTCATTGTGGCAAGAAGAATGCTATTTGTCACAAAGAAGTAGTGATTTACCTCTGTAGTAGTAGGGAATCGGATACAATTTTTGATAATGAAATTTCCAGACAACTTTATTTACGATGGTTATTATTGTATTGTACATCGCTTGCTAACAGAACATCAACATTTTCCAGATAGTTTGGTTCTGTTTTTAAACACAATTAATTATACTATTAGAAATAACACCCTGCACAGTAGTTTAAATAACAACAATCAAGAAGTTCAAGACTGTAATATTACAATAGCAGAACTTTACATTACAATCAACAATTACTCAATTACTACAAATTGCAAACCGCTTCCTGAGTGCAGCCATGCAAGTGCTAAACTAATTAAAGTGGGTTGTTTTGTTATTTGTATTTGTTACTGAAATGATATACTGATTCATCCAGAAAGATACCTGGAGCGAATGAAACATTAAAGTTTCAGAAATTTAAATTAATTGGTTGAGAAATAACTCGGATAAAATGACTGTTGTTTCATACTAAAATAATCTGAGGATAGTTTTACTAGTTAACTATTATATTTAATAATTATGACATTAATGATTAGGTAACTGTTGATTGTTTTAATCGTGGTTCGTCTTAAATAATAACTCAGAATGATTTTAAGATTTTAAATTAATATTATATTCTAAGTGGAACCTTCTTCCGACGGTTTATTTATTTTTAATATGCGTTTTTAATCAAACACAAATCACATACAGGGAGACAGACGATAATCAAAAAGAGAAATTAATACCATTAAATGCATTGAGTTTTCGGCTGTTCTTGGGCTGTGGAACAATATTCTATAGTTTCTAATGATACCTTGTAGGCTCACAGTTACATCAATAGATACATAAACCCAGTATATTACATGTTAATTATTGCATCACGTGTTAACAGACTTAGCTGAGGTTACAAAAAGGAAAAATCTAAACTATAGTTCTTTCCGTCCTGGATATGCTCTGCGGACAGATAGACAAACATAAAATCATACAACAGAGAGTATGGCACGAAAATTACGCACCTTACAACTTATTCTTAAAGAAATGAGTTTCAAACAAAATTTACAGTTTATATATGGAATCTTCCTCGGCATAATTTTAAGATATTGATTTCACTTTTTGTCCTTTATATAGAGTTTAATGTAATATCAGTGTTTAAGCAATAACATTCTGCACACTATAGTCATTATAAAGTGATGTAGGCTATGTGTTGAGTTAGTAAGGCCACATGTGTTATACGTCACATATTTACTGTAAATATCTTATGGGTTATTGAGTTTTTTTTTTTTTTTTTTTTTTTTTTTCCTTTGGGATATTGGGGTGGATTCCTAGATCCTCACACGTCAGACTGAGCTTATTGTGTGCCCCTTTGATGTTAGAGGGGTAAGCCTATCTTCGTGCCCTTAATTAGGCTAAGAAGCTTTTCCTCGATACTAGCATCTGGTTCGTCGCCTGGTTGTTTATCACCGAAAAGAGCCCTTCTCCTTGCTCCCAGTCTCTCACAGTCCAGTATTATGTGTTTTGCAGTCTCTTCAGACTTATTGCAGAGTCTACACTCCGAGGCCTCATTTCGTAAACCTAGAGTGTTTAGGTGTTTCCTGAAGTGGCCGTGTCCAGTGATCAAGGCAATCACTTGCTTAACCCGATCCCTCCCCAGCCCCATCAGCCATCTGGTGAATCCGGAGCTAGAATCGGCAAGCAGTCTTTTGCCGAGTGCTTGTCCTTGGTGACTCTGCCACCGCAAGCGGTGTGTCTTCCTGGACCATTTGTTTTATACTTTGATAAGCGGCTGACTTGCTTATACCACAACTCGGTTCTGGACCGGTGTATGGCATGCTTGCTCCGCTTTTGGCAAGCCTGTCGGCGCATTCGTTGCCACCTATGCCTGTGTGGCCCGGTACCCAACCAAGACGCACACAGTTGCGTGATCCAAGCTTGCAGAGAGTGTTAAAGCACTCCCACACAAGCTTGGATGAAATGCTGTTGGAGTCAAGAGCTTTAAGAGCTGCCTGACTGTCTGACATTATACAGATGTTCATTTCCTGGTACCTTCTGGTGAGGCCTAGGTTGGCACAGGCTAGGATACCATAGATTTCGGCTTGAAATATGGAGCAGTTCCGACCCAAACTGCCGCTAAGGGCAGTTCTAGGGGATTGACTAAACACTCCATATCCAGTTCTACCCTTAATAAGCGAGCCATCCGTGTACCAGACAAAGCTCTTTCTTATTGTTGGGATGTTGTCTTGCGATTTCCACTCATCTCTGGAGTAGAAGTCAACAGAGAATGGCTTATTGAATACGAACTCCGTTCTCATTGTGTCGGAGACCATTTCGAGAATAGCGCTTGGGTTTACAGGTTATTGAGTTTGTTTAGGCATTTATTTATTCTGCTATTTTCTCGTCTCCGTTATAGTTACCCATAAGACCAATGTAAAAAAAATCGCTAACGTTTAGCCAAACGGAGTGAAATGCACTATAATTGAACTTGGTGATTCTCATATAGAAATTAAAGCTTCATGCGCAACTTCAAGTCTATAGGTCACTTCGCTATCGAGCTATTTTGCGGACAGACAGACAGACAGACATAAATTTCGTTTTTCCAGCACCTTCGCTAACGCTCAGTCAATAGATAGTATCTTATACAAACCATGAAATAAAATCAGAAGGGGTACCTTTAAGTGCATTGCTACGTATAAATGTACAGCTCTCAAGTAAAGAATTAATCTCTCTCCTATAGATTAACCCCTATAGGAGAGAGACCTATAGCAGGGGGGAGGGTTTATCTATAAGTTACAGATTGACCTTTTATTGACAGCGATTAGAATTAAATACCAATAATCGAATACATTAAAGTATATAGGTTACTTCGTTTTAGAGTTAACGTGCAGAATAACAGACTAAGAGACATTACATTTTTCTACTACCCTTTTACTAAAGCTCAGGCAATTGTAGACTAGTCCTGTCCTAAGGAAATTGCTGACCATCGTAGGCCACTCTATTCAACTTAAAAATTCATGGCTAATCAAGTATTTAAGTAATAGTTGTAATAATAATATATAGTTTCTAACATTCGACTGCATCAACATATTTTGTTTTACCTATGCTTTGGAGCTTTGTATGGTTGTTATATGATGTATTCTAGAATAAATTCACAAAGACTTACTGTACTGTCTGTACAGATACAACAGAAGCTGTTGCAACGTAACGAAGGGATTGGGGTGGATTATATCGGAACAAGGATTTTACCTGTCTCTGCCATTTTAGCCACAATTCAATGTCAGAATAACTCAGTTTATTCTCTTCTTCCGAGGAGACATCACTCAGATTAACACCAAAAGTCCTTCCTCATGGTTCATGACAGGAGACGGCCCCTACCCACAACACATCCAAAATATCCTGTCACACCTGAAGCAGCCTAAAGGTCATTTTAGGAATAAGCGCAATTTCTCAGCTTTATCTTCTAACAGAACAATATAAACGTTAGTATAAGCTTCAGTGTTTTTTTTTTCAAATTTTGTATTGCCTCATTGTACGAAATAACAATTACATGTACAAATACACACTAGAATTGTACATTTATTTTTGTTTAAGAATATAGAAGTATTCTATGAATTATTTTATACACTACCAAAACCCTTACTTGCTTCTTTCTGTGTTCCAAATCACAAGTCTCACACTTTCCTACCCGACTGGCTGAGCGTTAGCGAAGAATATACAAAATTGTACATGTCCATATAAAATAAAGTAAAGTAAACATAATTGAGAACAGTGAAAGTGTGTATGCTACTAGCGATTTGGCTAAGCATTAGTCATCACGTTTACATTGGTCTTATGGGCAACCACTGTGGCAACGATAAAAATACAGAATAAGCCTATTTGCAAACAAAATGAGTGGAATTATATCATGACATTTAAACATGTGATGTGGTATGGACACATTTGGGTATGGACATTAAAATTTCCATACACAACAGCGAACCCTGTATGCTACACTTGGCATGTCGTACTTCAACCCTGTTAATATGTTTCAAATAAATAAATTTTATATGAGTGGACACGAGAAACCGTTTAGTAATTTTTATTAAATTTATATTAGATTTAAGAAATTGAAATCATATATCGGTGAGCCACTCTCAAACAATGCTAAGGGTATCACTAACTTACTAAACTAAACAGACACTGTATTTTTATAGATAAGATATTGCCATGGCATAATATTAAACCAATTGGAATATACATCCAATATTTCCTATATCGTTGAATGTATATTCAGCTGTTACGTCATCCATCTCTGACGTCAGCCACGAACAATCACAAGTAATGTATCAGGTGTCCAACACTACCTGTACTGTTGCATTCATTGCTACTGCTCACTGATACGTCACCAAATAAGAATACCAAAGTTTTATGTAGTTATGATGTAATAAATTATTTATTTATTCTAATAGTAAATAGTTTAAAATGTGTTTTCCAGACTTCCAAGCTATACATTTTTATCTTGCATATTAATTTATTTTATTTTGTTGACCAGTTTGTATTATCTGTGTTCTATACCTGATAGAAATGGTATGGTTTAAGTACAAATAACTTTTTATTATATCCATAAAAGAAATTAAAATTGTAAGTTAATTTAATGATGTAAACTAATTAATCAGGCTATTTACTTATTTTAATTTTGAAAATTTCCTCGAAAAACTTTAAAACCAATATTAATTAGAATAGTATTATAGTCAGCTACGACTTAAATAGTCTGTTTACTGATGCACATGTCTCTGAAGCTTACTGTTTGATTAGACATATACTTACTAACTATAACAGCGTCAGTATAAGAACAACCTTATCTATTAACTGCGTAATGGAGATACTTACTGTGTGTATTAACCTCAATCACTATCAAGTGTCAGGTGTACCTATGGGTGTTGGTCTCAATAGTTAGTAACATATTTATTCACCAAAAAGTATATAAGCGTCCCGAGCCCATAGACGTCAATGTTTCAAAACATCACGGCGTTAATTTCATACTCGCTTAAATGCTCCGGCTTTGTAGTAGTTTACTAACTTTGGAACACGTACAGAGGCTGATATTTAATATCACAGAGATTAAAACCAATAAATCAAACTTTGAACTTCAAGAAGATTCCAGAGCAAATATACGTCAATGTTTCAAAACCACGGCGTTAATCTCACACTCGCTTAAATGCTCCGACTTTGTAGTAGCTCACTAAATTTTGAACACGTACAGAGGCTGATATTTAATAACACAGAGATTAAAACCAATAAATCAAACTTAGAACATCTAGAAGACTCCAGAGGAAATAGACGACTTGACCAGTTGTACGCAGCGACAAAAAATAACGCTGTACGGTGACACCAACTGCCAACAAAATCTAGTTCACAAGTGTAACATACTAAATCTTGGTTCACCTTCGTCTACTCTTCTGTGTGCAGTATTTAGAGCACAAATATCATCAAATATAAAAAGTTTAATTTTCTTAAGTTCCTACTCAAAATTAGAAAAAATTAAAAATTCGATGAAACTCTACTGTAAATAAATTATAGTAACTAATTCCTAATAAATAATGCCTTTATTGGTTAAATAGATCCAGGTATTCCATAATTTGATTTTGTAGGTTTATTTTTTCACTACCAATTCATTTGTTAATGAAAATGCTGTTATTAATGTTTATTTATTTCCTTCTTGTAATTTAAGATTTTCAAGTGTGATCGCTTTAGTGCAGACTGACGAATATTTTTCCCCACACTCAGACTAATGCCCGTGTGGGGATAAATTTTTAAAATGATATTTTGGATTTATTTTACTTACCGGTACTATGTTTGTGATGATGACAATAAACTCAATCAATCAAACTCGACAGATTACTCCACATTTGACTATAACAAGGTGTGTATCAGTAGATTATTAAACTACGAGTATTTTATTGCTTCGTTTACTGTTTGAAACCGTTGCAATACAATAAGTGTAATAAAACAATGTAGGAATACACCAGACCAGTGTTGCGTAGGAGGCTTCACTGATGTTGCATAAAAGATTTCCTACAGCTCATTTTATTATTGTGGTGTCTAGTGGACAGAAAGAGAGACTAAAAATCCTGCAGAAAAATCTTTAAGATTCCTGGGCAAAGCAAGAGAGAAATTGTGTCAGCCTACTAAGTTCTTTTCTTTCTTTTCTTTTAAAAAAAGAAGAGGCCGATCCCCTTTTAAGCCTTATTCTGTCCGCTCTCATGGGCCACTGGCCTGTGCGAGGATCTTATCAAACAGAATAAAGGGGAGAGTTGATACAGTACAAGGTCAATGGTACTGATAAAAAGTGTAATGGTCACAGACAGGATTTGAACCCGCGTTATCTCTAACTCAGACCCAAAGTCCAACGACTTAGACCGCTCGGCCATCGGCACTCCCGAAAGGTATATACATAAGCTTATAGAATGTTAGTGCAGGTTTACTTGGTTTTTAACATTATAGCTTTTCTTTTAACCAATATTTACTCGACCTTATCTGCATTACCCAAGTTTACGTCGAAGTAATCGAAGTAATGATTGATTTATTTTTCATCCAAGCTTATCTTCGTGGGACCTAGTTCCTTATCCTACGTGATTTATTAATAAAACTAATTATATCAGAATATAGGTACAAGCTCAGGAGGAAGCTGGCAGTGTGTGAAGTACGCCCGCCATATATCACGGCTGTGAGTACTTATATAACGTACAAAGTTACTCTTACTAACATTTCCTTAGTGAAAATAAAATTCTCAGTTCACCATAAGTTGCTATGGCAACCTAAATCAGTAAATTCGTTAATAACATTGCAATGTTGCAGGAGCGGGTGAAATGTATAATTAATTGACAGACGGACTGACATAGTGACATTTAGACAATAGGAGCTCAGCCATCGCCGCCATCTTGAATAACACAGATATCTGCTATTGTACTTTTATAGTTCACTGCCAATATCCTTGTAATCCTAGTCAGCCACGACTGCTTCTATATAAGATATATATAATACTCACATACACTCAGTCTACGATTACTGTTCTACTAGATTGTTCATCCAACTTCATCCCTTTTTATAAATAAATTTCAGAATGTCATCTATATATTACTATCTTAAATTTCTAAAAAGCTGTATAGTATAAAGTATTTACAAGATCGTTTCGAAAATATATTTAAGAGAGCGTTGAACTGAAATTCTTTTACATAAAGAAATCTAATGGCAACTTTGTAATCTTTTATGTTGTGAGAACAAGGAGTTCTTTATATCTAATACTAAAATTATTATTATATTCAACTACATCAGCAACATTAAAAATTAAAATGAACAAACATTGCGAAAAATCCTAGATCATAAAAATTCCTCCAACAAATACAAAAATACAGCAACATGTACCTTTAGCTAGTATGAATTTTGTTGAAGTTTGCTCTTATATTCATCGCATAATAACTGCATACCTACTATTGTTTACCTTTGTGTATCACATAATATTAAACTTGTTGGTACTGCAATCTCACTGCAACAGTGGAACGTCCGTATCCTGAGGGAACGCGTATGTCCGGTCTGACCCGGTTTCCGGTGGAGCTGAGCGCTATGTCCAGCTCTAAAGGTCTCTTATTGCCTTTGCGTTTTATCATCATAAAAGAAATATAGAGGTTTCTCGGTATAAAATTTGTAAATAGTTGCAGGACTTTAAATTCAGTTTAAGTGATTTATTTTACAAAACACTATATTCAGATGCTGTCATAGACTTGAGTCTCGATGAACCAAGTAATTGGGTGCGTGCGTGCGTGCGTGCATGTGTGTTGTGTGTGTGTGTGTGTGCGTGCGTGCGTGCGTGCGTGTGCGTGTGTGTGTGTAATTTTTAAGTGTTATACAGGCATTTTATGCCAAATCTTAGGCCAGCTATGCATTACTACGATATAAACATTTGTGGAATGCACGAAAATATATTTTTGTGCATTCACGTAAATATTCATTTAAACGCAATTTTACGTCTTTTAAAGTTAGGACGTTTGAGTCACTGTGTATTGTGTCTTATTGTTACTACCCTTTGATCTGTAACTCACATCTTTCATTGCCTTGAGAATTAATTTGTTTTAGTGATATTAGAGGAGTAAGACAAGTAGTAGTGTTGTAAAATAAAATTTTTGTTTAACATTGTACTGTTATTTTTATAAATAGTTAGTTTGGACTACATTGGTAATAAATTACTGTTTCTTTAGGAGTATTATTGAAGATGTTTGAGAGTAGTTGTAAGATAAGTATCTAGTATCAGGACATTACTACGTAATTTGGTTTAATGTCTTATAGACGCTTTGGAGTCCGCCACAAATGTAATTTAAGTGTTGGAGGTCTCACCTGGTTTACACTATTTGTAAACGTAACCAGGGTAAACTTACTAAGAGTAATAATATGTTTTCAAATTATAAAATATTGGAAGGAATAAGTCATTTATATAATTTATTAATTTATGTCATATTACAGCTATTACCAAAGCGTATCGTATTTGTTATTGTTTGGTTAACTGAAATAAAACAGATGTGTTAGGTTAATTCCATATAGTATTTTCATATTTAAACATATAATTATTTACTTTGCAAAAACCGATTTCACCAAACCTCACTGAAATAAAGATAGAAACACAGTTGTGACAGGATTTGTTTTATAGCAAAACGACTCGAGAAAGAGTTTTTGAGATCTATATAAGACTTTCCGTATTTTGGGTCCGTTTATACTTCCCTTTGGAGCAGCAGGCGTCTATTTTCTCCCATGAAAGTCGTTCTATTGGTAAGTTTAATACTACTATAATAAAGATTTAAAGTGTAATTTTGTTAAAGAACAAAAACTGTAATTAGAAAATCAGGAGGTTTAGACTTTAAATTCTTGCATGAAGGTTTCATACCGTAGAAGAATTTAATTTCATAGTTCACAACACCCGGTTTGAGGTATCGGTGAATCTTTGTAATATGGGTTAACTAAGTTTACTAATGAATCTCGTAGAGCTAGCGTTCATGTGCATGCTTAAATATTTGTACGTTAGGTTACCATGATACAAAAAACCCCTATTCAAAAAATACTATATATGTATTTGAAATAAGATTTTTATTGACCTCAACATAATTATTAAGATATATAGAATAAATCCCAAGTCTTATCCCATTATTGTTTGTTGTATTGTACTGCAACGACGTATGCATTTTTCGTATAGCAAAATAAAATATTATAATTTTCTATGGTATACACATGAAACTACAGTAATAATTTTCTTGTGTGAATCTCAGCTCTAATTACACAATTAAATGTAATTATGTAGTAAAGCAGAACACATGGAACACAGTTTTCATGATTCTCCGTTGTTAAAGTTTATAAACAGAAAAGTAAATATTTGAATTATAGAGTTTTCCTCTAAGTAATCTTACTAGAAGTGAAAATCAACAATATTACATTTTAATTTATGCTAACAATCGAGTTTAATTAAGAGAGGCGATGAGGGATTGTGGAGAAAAGCTTTAAAGGCTTCGCGGAAATTGAAAACGTGTTATTCTCGCATAACACAGAACATTACATCGAGGTCTTGAATGTTTGGAGCTTTGACTGTGTCACTTTGTACAATTCGATCAATCTCTACTCAGTTTACCATATTGTCTTTCATACAATTCTTAGCTTGTATTTCGCCATCGTACATAAATAAAAGAGAAGATGACAACGTCCTAAATCTCTTATTAAAATGTAGTCTAACGTTTCAATTTTAATATATAAAGGATAAATTTATGAACAATATCTGACGAGTATTGAGAAACTAATGAAATACAATTCAAAGCTACGTATTAATTAAGATGAATTAAGCTTTGGTTAGTTAGTTTTTAGCAACTGTTTTTATTGTAAATTTCTTTTAGTGGCATGTACAAAAGTTTTCAAAAATAAAATAACATCATTTCAATGTAATTGAACATGATCACTACAATGAATAGTTTAAGTACTATGCCCTCTTATAAAATCTGTTAAAACTATATTCTTCCTAATTAATAATAAATAGTATGTTGGGGCCTTATAAAATATTTTCTAATATGTTTTAAGTTCAGAAACAATTTTTGGACTCATAACATGGAAGAATCTCCTGGACTTAAAGAAGATTAGACTTTCATTATTTAAATTATATAGAATTCATTGAAAATCGTAATAGGCACAGTATTGTTCCTAAAAAGACTTCAGCATTATTCGTGCAACTTCAGATTAATAATAAAGATGACGTAAACCCACAAATCCTGTCTAATAACGTTTTTACTTTAATAAACATATTAAAAAATATCGATTCATTTTAGAAGACAAAGAAACTTTGTATTGTCGTTAATAAACTCAAAACTTTTCTACTTAGGCTGAATATGTTATTTATAAAAGTACATTTATTATAGAATAACATTTTGTGAAATCAACACCACTGCTCAACAAAAACAAATTATTTACGGGTATAAAACGATCACGATAACTGCCATAAACAAAAATAGAAAATCGTGTACCGAGCGTTCATTAATCGTTGAATAGAATAATTGGTGGTGAGGACAATTTATCCACCCTGACGTCATCAACCACTAGAGCGTTGATTGGCGCAGACCGCTGTACTTGAAGTTTGCCGACATACCCTCGTTTTCCTGTTCAATAAATCAGCCAACAAACTGACAATATGAAGATCTAGGTCGCTACACTCAACCACATGTGATCTTGCTTATATAATATGTTACATCTCCATTGCTAATGTTATTAATTTAAGTTACTGCTAGAAAATCTAGGTCATTTTACGGTGAAGGCATAAAATTACCTTCGCTAGCTAAGATCTCTAACCTATTCATGATGTAGGCATGAACAGAGAGGGTTATAGAAATTCCTAAGTAGTTCAGGTGTGTTCGCAAAAATATTTCTGAGTTTACTACCACAAAATACGTTTTCAAAATATTATTTTTAAATCAATTAACTTATAAGGAGAGAAATTCTTAGTGGAGTAAGTAAGAGTAAACTGTTTCTGAACTATACCTCAATAAACATTATTGATATTAATATTTCTGAATTTGCTGTCTTTTTTCTGTAATGATGCAGACGTCATTGTCTCACTCTTAGAACCTCAACCAGTGACGCCAGAATCAAAAACTTCACACTGACTGTAAGTAGTACCGCTAGACTAATAACATTTAATTCACAATGACTTTGTAGAACCAATACTCGAACAAAGGAAGTAACAAGAAGAAACTAAATCTATTGAAATTATTTAGTTTACCACATACGTTGGTACCAAGATTCAGCTGATTGACACTTTACGTATTAAGCATATGGCTAAATTAATATTTTTATATCCTGGGATGGATGAAAAAAGATAAATATAAGTTTAAATGCGTATAACTAATATTTTGTTTATCCTTTCCATAGCCTCCAACTTCGACCTCAACCAAAATTAGTGCGATTGACGATCTATTTCATTGATAGGAAATATTCCTAAATCGATATCAAGGAAAACAAGGTTGTTTGCATATAGAGTGACAATTGGCTCTCGTATTCCAATATTTACGATTTTACATTTACAAATGATAAATATATTTAAAATAAAATGATTTTTTAATTTTAAATGTTAAACTTTTCTATGTTATTTTAATTATCATAAAATAACACACTATTGTGTTAATTTTTAAAAATTTTTTGAGGTTGTGTTTTGTACGTAAATAAATTACTCAAAATAAATATAACAAGATGACGATTTCGGAGTGGTTCATTCTTAAAAAAACATTTTTCTTACAACTCTTATTTAGTTTTAAAATACAGTAATAAAAGATAAAAATCTATTGGTCCATAAGGAATGGAGAGCATTTAATAAGTGCACGTAAAATGTTTCATTCAAACTTTCATAGAAAATAGTTCTAAATCTATTTAAAGTAAAACAGGTTATAAGCTAACACAGTGCATATTGGTTCTCCACTTTATGACTGTTTTATGGTTTAATAAACCAGAGTTTATCGCAGTAAGCCTTGCGGGTTTCATGGGTTGTACTACAGGAATAGACACAGTCAGTCTTTTTTGGTACAGTTTTAAAACAGGGTTAATACTTCATTAAGTGCTTGATTTCGTAATTATACACTAGGATGAGTTTACAGAGATGGGGACACCTGGATCCATGCGATTAAAGTAGGGATCTCATTTAGCCTTCTAAAGCCGCCGTTCTCTTTAGTCCTGAGCTTCGCTTAATACGCATTTTCTATCTCGATTAAGAATATCTTTTGCAAAAACGAACAACCTTTTAGGCCTAGGTATAATACCAGAATGTTTATAAAAGGTCATAATTACTGCAATATCGATTTTATTTGTAATCTATTTTAATAGTTACAAGCATAAGATTTCTTTATTTATGATAGGAATGTAAATTTTTCACGGATTATTACATGTGCGAATATAACACGTTATTACATTGTAAGTTTATTGAAAATAAAATGTTTTTAATAATGTTTAATTTTCATGTGTTAAACCCACTCTAATTATATGACCTAAAACATGGTCTTTAGGTTAGTTTTTTGTGTTTTGCGTAGGCCTAAGTGTTCTACATAAATACAAGGGTTCAACAAACTGAATATGAAAGTTTCTAGTTGACCTAATATGTTTTTTAAACTTCCTTCCTAAGCTCTTTAATTATTTATTTTAAAAATAAACTATTAAAATATTATTTATCGATCTATGAAGAATTGAAATGATTTTAAGTAGTTATTAGCGCAATTTTGAAATCAGGAAAAGTAAAATGACAAAAAAAGTAACTGTAGTTGTTTATAAAGTATCTATATATATATTTATAAATGAATGTTTTTTCTGTATTATCTTTGTAAACTCAAAACTATTTGACCGATCATTATGAAAGTTTGTATGTATATGTATTTTTTCCCTCGGAGAAGGCCAAATATATAAAAATAATAGGCCAATTGATGTCACTTGCAACCAGGCGGCGAAGCAAAATATAAAGGTTATCAAAACGCCAATACATTAAAAACTTCAATTCCGAGACAGTTACGTATATCAACTATACAAACATTATTTAAAGGCGATAAACTTTTATTTATTTTTAAAATAAATTTCTGGTTGAAAGTAAAGCTTGAGTGTTAGACCACTTTATAATTAAGTACATGTACGTGTACAATGTCTATATAAATATACATTTTTGATAGATATTCTTAATCTTGGCAAAAAGGTAAACTATACATCGGCGTTGGAAATATAATTCACTTGAAGCAGTGCTCATAATACATGGGCAAAGCTTACGAAAAGCATTCTAAACCGCGAGAAACAGGTCGTGTGTTATATATTTTGTATAATAATACATTATATTTTTTTTATTTTATACCTCCAAAATATACAACATGCCATTCCCTTCTGTAATAAATCTAATGATAAAAATTAAAATCCTATTATTTGTTTGTTTTTCTTAACTTCCTGGACGTTTTTCTGCAAGGCATAAAATGTTTTAAGATCCAACGAAACCAATAAGTACTAGTTTTACATCTAAAGACTGTTTAAAATCTAAATAATCCTGAAATTTACTTATAAAATAAAAACTAATAAAAAAGTATTATTGCTATGCTGTTTTTATTTTATTTTTCCACTCAAACAAAAGGATTATGCTAAGCTGTCATACTGTAGTGAAAGGTTTTAGTACACATATACTTCCATAACCAGAACTTACTTTAATCTAAGAAAATGTAATTAATATGTACACAAAATTAAAATTACAAATATATGTGTAACGGTATCCACGGATAGAATGAAAATAAGTTCAGGTCTGAAGAGCCAAGGTCATAAAATGAACACTATTTACATATGTAAATATTCCCTTAGAACACCTATTACATGAATTCATCTTATTTAAGATGCCCTAGAGTTACATGCTGCTTACCTATTTAAATAAACAGACTCCGAGGTTGCTTTGTTTATGTAAGAAACTTAAATAAATTTACAATAGTTGTTTTTACAGTTTACAAACCTTGGTTTAATGCTTAATATTAATTAACAAGGCTAAGTATATTTCTAAAACATTTCTTCTATTTCAAAACTACTCCTGTTAAGTACAATTTTAATTTACAATTTTAATTTCCAAGTTATAGTAAAACTAATTGTAATGCAATAAAAAACTCCTTTCCATTTATAAATTATTCATTCGATCCTTTAATAATATAGCTGAGGCTTAAGACCATCATCAAATAAATGAGGACATAGATAAGTTTCTACATCCTCAGTTTATTTATAAGTTTATTTATTTGTTATTTTCTCAAAAACTGGGCAAACCGGGTCAACCCGTTATTGTATATAACAACCTTCATTTCTAACTCCACAAATAATAAGACAGCAAAAACAAACTTTAATAATTTTTACGTGTGGATATTTGGACGAATAGCCGTTAACCGTGTATATATAAATATAAATATATAATAAATAAATATATTTATAAATAACGGCTATTTGTCCAATATATATATATATATATATATATATATATATATATATATATATATGTTAAAATTGTATAAATGGCAATAGTCTTATTTAATTTCAATAAACATTGAATCACAAAAAGTACTTGCTCCATATACGATTAACGGCTATTCGTCCAAATATCCACACGTAAAAATTATTATTAAAATTGGTTTTAATAATAATTATATATATATATATATATATATTAATAAGTGCTAAGGAGATATTACAAAAATGTTAAAAAATAAAACCTGTCGTTTTCTGATGCATTAATCGGTAAATGTTCCAAAATTTTAACTTTTTATGTCGATTCATTCGGCCGTATTGTTGTTTATTGGTCTCTTGTACATATAATACTGTCAGATTTTTCAAGCAATGCAAAAACAAGAGAGAGAACACATCGACTGTAAGATAACGACATATTGATGCATACCAGTGTAATCAGGCTCTGTACATGGATTACAGAGGTACTGAGCAGAATTATATTGTCAGGTTATGGATTTTTTATAGGTCTCTTTTACAGACAATGACATTAGATTTGACATTTAATACCATTAACAAATATTGAAATATATATTTTCATTATATACAAACACATTACTGTTCTTAAAAATAACCAATTGTTGAGATGTAAGTCAAATTACCATATTGAAAAACTCAACGAAGACAGTTTGAATTGTAACAAAAACGTTTCTAAGTGCTCAGTGACTCTAGAAATCATTCAAAGCATTTACGTCTGCTAATAAAATTTTATAAAATCATTTATAATGATCGATGGTCGATGTTTCAATATTGTGTTCTTGTTATACATAAGAAAAGGTATCCATTTACGTAGCTCGCATACTCAAATAAACCTGTGCAGATTATTATTTTTTTATCTCAAAAGATTTAAAAGTATAATTGGATACAAAATGTAGTGATACAATGAATAGAGAGAATGTAATCTCCAAATGCTGAGTGAGCCCACAGCTTGCAGTTTCCTTTGTAATTTCCTTTATGCCCAGAATCTGTGGAATATATCTCTTACTCTGTTGTTTTACATTTCTCTCTCTATTATATATATATATACAATAATAATATATAAACACACACTATTTTCGTAAAAAAATGAAAGGTACTTATACCAGTTAGTGGATTTGGATGTAATGTAATTTTGAGGTGTTTAAAAATACATATGATTCGTTGTACTTCACAACCCTCTTTTATAATATAACAAATTCTTTCATGCCACCTTGTTAAGCATATTTCAATAAGCAAAATGTTTTATTTCAGTATAGGTTGGATACAGAACGTACTGACTTGAATACAGAATGTTTACCTAAAGATATGAACTAGAAAACTTTGGCCTTTGAAAATATTGAGAGAACAGCTTTCATAAAGCCGTTAAAACCTACATAACATTTTTATTTTCCAAAACATTTGCTGTAAACGATATTTTTAAGACAGTGTAAGAGTATTATCAATTAGTACTATACTCCAATAAAATTAAGTTTAAAGTATTTAGAGTAAAGTATTAAGTATTTTCTATTTCCTTTTTTTCAAATATTTAAAATGTAAAGATTTTATAATACCAACAAAACTACTATCTCTCCAACAATCCCACGATAATATCGGCCACTGGTGTGCGGTAAACTACATGGAACTCCAAAGTGACAAGTAGTCACGTTTAAACGTGGAAACTCAGATAATGTTTTTGACTATCAAATTGATGGTGTTACTTTGAAAAGGGTGGTTATAATCAATGACCTTGGAGTGATAATGTCACCGTCCCTTAGCCCTCTGGAACATTTACTCTCCATTTCTGCAAGAGCTAATTCTCTCCTGGGTCCGTCATGAGGTCTTCAAGAGACTAATTCTCCTCAGTTCCTGGTAATTTTGTATACATCCCGCGTTCGTCCAGTGCTTGAATATAGTTCCGTCATCTGGAATCCTTACCACCTTGGACATGTCGAAATACTTGAAAAGGTGCAATTCCGATTTGTGAGAATGCTGGGAACAAGACTGGGTTTTACCTTTCTCGGTGCCCCTGTAGCTGCTGTTAAGCTTCAGTTTAAACTTCACCCTCTGCAACTTCAGCGCCAATGTACAGATCTAACTGTGCTCTTCAAGTTGGTAAACGGCCTGCTGGATTGTCCCTATATCCTGAGCAACATCGTGCTGGTGTTACCTCGTGGCAATCGCTCAATGAGCCAACTTATTATGTATGTCAAGGCTCCTAAGGTGGCATGTCAAGGCTCCTAAGGTTCGGAAGTGAGGCTGCAACCCGGACTGACTTCTTCGGGGTATCATTTGCATCTTTCAAAATTGCCATCTTGACTAATGTTTTACTTAGCCACACTTAAACCTCACAAGCACATACATGTGTACAGTCATTCTATTGTTACTAGAACTTTTTGCTTGCTGTTATTACTTTTTTTATAGCTCTTGCCACTGTCACGTTGTTATTTTGTTATACATTGTTGATTGTTCCTGTTACAACTGATTTATTTATTCTTGTTTCTTTTTACCATTTGCATAGTTTTTTTTATTGTTGTAATTATTTTTATTTAGTTTATAATTTGTTACAAAGATATTAATACTTATACTGGTAATACTCTCACTGTTAATACTTAAATGTATTCCATTTTTCTTCTGCCACTTGGAACGAAATGTTACGATGTAAATGGGTATGTTAAATGTTAGTTGGTGTTGACCGTTGAAATAAATTAATTAATTAATAAATACCAAAACATGCACAATAATCCACAATTTGAAGAAAAGGTTTCGTTGCAGATAACAAAATCTGCATACACATTTAAAGCACGTGTACCTTAGTTATTTTTTACTTACTTAATAAATTAACTTTAGCGCATGATTCCTATGAGTCAGAGTATTATACAGCGGCGCTGTCGCTTCAACATAATAGTTCACAGGGATGATTGTTCACTAACGCCGTGACGTGTTAATAGGCCGGTCAAGTATAGTCCATTCGCCGAGTGTTGGGAGTGACAACCCTCCCACCACTGCCGTTACGTAATACAGGCCGGTGCACATGCGCTCTACAGTAGTGCCAACTTGACGGCTACACTCTTAATATTGTTTCGTAATCGTTTCGTTACTGATATCAACAGTGGATACTTTGCAATACGCCCCTGCAGAATTGCCAACCTATTCAGCAAAGTCAGAATCAGAGATATTATTTTTTTGAGAAAATAGCAAGATGAAATTGACCGGTTTGTGAACTGAGTGCGACATTGTAATAAACCTCACAGTCCACATGCACTTTCCTCAGTTTCTCTCTCCAATCGGTTACATCCCCAGATGTCCCTTTCGCTGTGGGAGGGATATCTATCTTAAATTTCGTTGGATTCACTGTAGGGTACGTTCAGGGAAGAAAAAAATTTCCCGTAGTTTTGTAATATTTCTTGAATAATAAACATCTTTTAAAAGTTATTTAAACAGAATTATTTACACGTAGTTCTAAATGCCTCAACAATAAAGGTCTGACAAAGCATATTTACATATAGAGTATGTAACGGCTCAAAATTGCAGTTTTAATAAAAACAAGTAGCCTATGCTTACTCCTGAAGTTGACATCCTCATCACCCTCCTCAACATAATATGATAGTTTTACATCATACTTTAATACAATGTTAACAAACACAAAGTTTATAATTACAACATATGGAATACAACATATCTCCTACTTTATATTTACAAAAATTCCAGTAACCTCTTTTGTCCAGTTTCAAATTTACATAATACCCGCTATTCCAATAGTACTGGAATTCGATCTTTTAGAGTGAATAAATCGAACTCAAATACTAATTGCTACTAAGTACGTTTCCCAAATTGTATAACGAAATATTTCTTCAAATTTAAACAACACTAATATGTTTTCTGCACCTTCAGTATTTATTTTTTTTTAAACGCATAAATAACATAAATATATCTGCCTTACCCCCCCCCCCCCCCCCCTTTAGCACTCCGTCGCATTGACTCAAGAGATACAATGGCACTGACTGCATATATTTGGGGTTCATCAATTAAACCAAACAATAATAGTTCAAACTCATTGTTGCAATTATTGTTTTTACTTGAGCAACTCGGGTCTACGCACAGGCCACATTGCCTATGTAGACCCATTTCCTTAGAGCAACCTTTTCTCAGGCAGATAAGATAACAATTTATTATAAGAAATCTGTTTACTTCCTTTATTTGTTCCTTTAGATTAATAATGATTATTACGTGTATCTTTTCTGTTCTTGTATATATTGTTTGTTAATCTGATGGAAATAAACTAATTCATTCATTCATTTAAGAAACTACATTTAACTGCATTTATCATTAAACTGTTTTATTTGTCAATTACGGTAACTATTATAATTGTTTTACTTAAATAATAATTGTAATACATGTTTGTATTGCAATATCAGTAAATGAATTCCTATGACACACACATTGAGGAGGGGGAGGGGGTGAGCTGAGAGGCGTTGGTCGCTAACGGGAACGACCGTGTGACAACAAAACGCTTCTAAACTCAGTCACTTAACCCAGATACCACAGTGTCCTGTCGCTTTTGTTCGGGGCATTATCCTTCAAACAATCTATCTCTACTGCAATACTGATTTTATCATGACAATAAATAACCCGTCGCCTTATAATAGTATCTGTAAAACCACCATCATTATAATTTATTAATTAATAAATACTAAAGTGATTTACATTTTAAATGTATTGTTACTTGAAGAATAAATATATTATGTAGTATTTAACTATACAAAATAAATGTGCAGTAACCCTGAAGTTGGTGACACAGATGACAACTAATGTAAATTTTGTAAAATAGTAAAGTTATCAGTACACTAGTCATAATGAATAAATGTAAAGCGTAATTATGAAATTGCAAAAGGAAATACTGTCTTTAGAAAAATATTCAACCATCTTAAATATATTTACTTTCTCACAACAAAATAAGCAATTCCATTTGTAAAACATGTTTTTGTTTTGTGGTATATATATCCAGACTTTCCAGACAATATAAAAATTATTTGGTAATGTTTGTAAAGATAATTTTAACTAGCATAACATTTATTGACATTCAAAAGATATCTAAACATTTATTACAAATAGGAAACATTTTAAAGCTCCATAGACGTACTTTAACTAAACCATAAAGAAATTTTATAATTGAGCCAGTAAAGTACTTAATAATGTTTAATTGAAGAGAGTAAATGATAAGTACTTGCATAAAATGTCGTAAACGCGATTTTCCTGGAATGATTATCGTACTAATCACTGCACCAGTGATTAAAACTTCATGAATTTTCCGTAAGTCCTTCACTTTCAATGGTTTGACTTCTAGCCAGAACCGTGCTCCGACACAGGTCTAGAATATAAACTACAAATGAAGCTTCGCAGAGAGCTTCATAACTACACTACTAGAGATGATGTAATTAGCTGCTCCTAATATTAATGCTAGCTAAACATTATATTACGTAACGATATTATTCATGTAATGTAATATGAACGAAAGATAAACCAAATTACTTTTTCAGTAAAATCAAGGAAAGATAATCATTGTTTTAAACCCGGAAATAATCCAACCTTATGTGGTCTAAACTATTTTTGTTTAAGGAAACTACGCAGATTCGTAAGAATAATATAATGCAAATTAATGTTTCAGTTACAAAATATTTTGTTTACAAGGTAATACGTTAATTGTTTATAAAAAGTACGAACTGTGTTACAATGTATATTATAGAAAGAAATTACGAAACTCAGATGATTATTCAGTACCAAATCCCAACATTACTTACTTTACAACAACATTTTGTTACCTAGTACATAATGTTTTTAATATGATGCTCTTCAGTTAAGGAATATTAAATGGTGTAGAAGTGTTTGATGAATGTGGTAAGGACTGGGTTGTGAGCATAGAACACGAAGAGCAAGTATTCTTTTCTATTATTGGTAAAATGCTGAAGTGTAAACCTGTATCATTGTATTAAAATAAATTTGGGTTAGCTTCTAGGTTAAGTTTTAAATAGCAACATACCTTGATACAGTATTCCTATTGCACCATATTGTATTCACTGTCACCAACACAACTACAAGTATCATATATATATATATATATATATATATATATATATATATATATATATATATATATATATATATATATATATATATATATATATATATATATATATATATATATATATATATATATATATATCAATAAACACAGTTAATATAAATACACGCAAAAGCCGAAGAACAAGCACGCACAGAAGACTTTACAAGGACGACAGTTTTTTATTGGTTTGTATTGTTGCTCCTGAATTAATCTAGGTCAGCGACCTCCCCTCCCTGCCCCGCCTGAGCTTATCTATCAGCTGTTTGGTCTGAGGGTGCGGGGGGGGGGTCTCTACAAGCTGTATCCATAGCCCAATTTAGCAATGCCTCTATTATATTGTTATCTTTGTAATATTATATTTGAGTAGCATTATTTTGTCACGCTGTTAGTAAATTTTAATCTACACCGAATATCACTGAGCTTGGTTTTTCATGTGATAGTTTATCAGTTTTATTTTTAGTAACGTTATGAGTGGTTGTATATTTCATTTGTATATTATTCTGCTATCCGTACAAATAAGGTTGATTTTAATCCAATCAGACTAGGCCTGGAAGATTTCTCTATATGGTATTTATTAATGGAATTTAACGGTGAAATTACTTCTTTGTGTTTATATCTAAGTACAAACTGGTATTTCAGGTTGGTACGAAACTGTAAATGTATTGTGTATGTGTACAAATGAGAGGAATAATAAAAGATAAAGTTAATTTAAGTGAAGCAAGAAACTGCTTATTGTTGGTTTTGTCTACGGGATACTGTTGCTTCTTGTAAGTATGTATTGAGAATTTGGAAACTGTCTGAAGGTCATTGCGATAAGCGATAGTTATTATAATGAAACATTTATTTAATTATTTTCAACACATGGTTCAGAATAAATCAATTTTACAATTGTACTCAGGGATTTTCAATTGTTTAGTAAGGAATATTCTATTAGCTGTTTAATTAATTAATATTTCAGTATTTAAACTGCTTCATATAAATTATTTCCAAATACTGATGAATTAAAATATTTACAATGAATAATAATTGTTTGTACTCAATGTATTAAATAACCCATGATATTTTTTTGAACGAACAATCATTTGTAACAAAATTATAATTTAGGTTTTATGTGTGTGGAAATTATTAACGGTCATTGATTTTACTATGCCAAATATGACAACATAAAATAATCCTGAAATTCAATAAACATAATACAAGTTGTCGTTTGTGTTTACAAGTTTGTACATTCAATACCAAGATGCGATAAAAGAGCTTTTGAAAGCTTGTCGCTACAACCAGATAAGGCAACGCAATGTAAATAACCGAACACAAGTGACAAACTCTATCTCTTTATCGATCTACAGCAAAGTGATTTTCCCTTCAAAAAGGTAGAATATGTTTCTAGCGTATCAAAGAAGCTTTGTTAACTGTTGCATCTCGATTTGTAATTTTAACAATGTGCTCTATTGTTCTGTATTAAACAGTTTTAAAGTGTGGTTCTGTCAAGCCTGGAAAATATAAAATTATGAACTTTCAAAAAGCAGAAATAGATTTGACTCATTCTCACTAGTCTTATGGTGTTGTTTTAAGGTACCGGTTTTGCTCCGTTTCTTTGACGAATAAACATATGTATTATCAAATTTAGTTTAGTAGGCAAGTCCATCGCCAAACTTTTTTAGATTTTCAGTTTTTTTGTGCACGCTTCACCTTATATATTATAATTTTAAAATGGGAGGAATAGTGTAAAACAGCCTCTCTCTTAGTAAGAGGCTCAGTTTTATTTTTTGTAACAATTAACGAAAATGGCTAAAATACTGGTATCCTAATATTTATAATATTTATTCATCTGTACAATGAATAAAATTGAAGTTAGAAACTATTTCTTATCTAGTACCATATTCTGTTTTTCTAGTACTATTTTTGAGCGTGGGGATTGGTTTTTATAGAGCCATAGAGCACAGATTAATTGTTTAAGCCAAGACAACTATTAGTATTAAATTATATAAACTAGAGCTGCGGGGGCTGCACAACTTCAGGTAGCCTGTTATAAATACTATTATAAATTCTACAATTCTTGATTGTTTATTGTGTTCTTTTTGTTTTTTTTTTTTTTACTTATTTATTTTTTGCAACAATTCTCTCGATGTGTTTTTGGTTACGTTGCCGGCAAAATAAAATATAATTTTTAAATGATAAGACAGTAATTTATTCACTGTTATTACCTTAAAAGAACTGTAATTATAGAGGCGATATTTTTTTAAATATTAAATTCATTTTATCCCTCAATTAGCTAACTAATTTTAATTATATTTTCTTAAAATTTACTACAGTTTATTACAAATTTATTTCTTACTCATACATAAGTGCGAAAACTATGTTCGATACATTTTTTTACATTTTAAATATGGGAAACTCGATTTGGATTTGAACATTTACTGTTCATTCATCACTTAGAATGATAAACAATTAAAAAGACAAAACAATCACAAAAACGTTTGAAAAGGCCCATCAATAACACAACCTAATCCAAACTACTTAATGGTTTTACCTGAACAGTAACACACCCGATAAAACAACTTTACACAATTTCTAGAGAGACCAGAACATCTAAATATGTCGATTTACTTAAATTTACAATTTGAATTGTATTAAACTCTGCAATGCCATAATATATACTACTGGTACACAAGTGTAAAATCTCTAGGGATGAACTATGTAAATTGATCAAACTCTCTGTGTCTATCATAAAATAAGTAAAGTGAAAATAATGAATTAATATTTAAATTTAATTCATAAACGTATATGGTAATATGATTAGAATCATTTAAAGTTTGGCTTTAATGTGTTTGTACATGAACAAATTCCTTGTAATAGTAAAATATATAAACGTACTGCGCTATAAAATGTCCAAGTTGCGTCTTAGTTGCATTAGTTAATTTGTCTCAGATCCGTACACGCGCGAATGAACCACGTGCAAATGTAGAGGAGTTGGGTACAAGTTAGAAATGCACAAACTACTTGACCAAGTAGTTAACAAACAGGTTCTGTGTAGTTAGTGGAGTTTGTGCTACTATAGTCGGTCCAGACCACACGACTACTGTTGTACCCACTATAAAGAACCTTTACCACTTATTATTCTTATACTACAAATGACTAATTTTGTAGATTGTAACTGCCACCATCCAAATTACATATGTTTTGCAGCACGGAAAATACATTAATGCCGATGGAGAAATCTCCTACACAATATTATTGGTTTGCTCGCAATGTTAATTTGTAAAAAAGGTTATTAAACTAAAATAAAATAAAGTTGAATCGTAATGTATAAACTTTTTAGAGTATGATTTAACCTATTTAATTTAACTTCGTATGGTAAATAAAATAAAGCTGTAATAAAATTACAAATACAGTTAATAATGAAACTATGTACAAATTTGGTTAGGTTTAAACAAATAAAAGTATTTAGAATTGAACTGACAGATTCTATCCAAATCCTATGAAGCCGATTTCTAAATGGCCGCCTCTATTGCTATAGCTCCTAAAACTTCTGACTCGCCTACAAACACCAGTATCAGACCCCATTATGGGTTTTCACACTCTCACTTTTTCGACTTTTGTAGTATGAATCCAGGTTTTTCTACTCTTCCGGTTAGGCTGTAACAGCTCATAAATCCCATAAAAAATATCATCTTAAAGCAAACTTATCATTTGTATTCTTAATAATAAGGTACTTTAAAACTAAATGCCTCATAACTCGCTTCCTAATTGAAAATGTTTACACAAACCCAAGTTGGCGGATTTCAATATGGCCGCGACTCGCACAATAGCTTCTAGAAGTAGCGTCACATGTCTGACGCCATTATGATTCCATGCACTGTTCGACTTTTAAAGGAGGTATACAGTTTGTACAATCACGCTGTAGTTTTGGATGAGAGATGAATATTCGGCAGAAGTACAACTGCAATTGGAATAATACATTAAACAGAGTACTTTTCATTGGCCATTATATCAGTTGGTTGTATTTGTTAACTAATGGATGAGAGAGAGAGTAACATTCCCGATACACGATACAGAAAGTAATCCATGTGTGAATATACACTGGAGACGTGACGTCATTATCGCTAGCGAAATGCTGTTTTATGACATGGGCGAACATGGGTATTACCCCTGAAATGATAAAACCCGACATACAAGTTTATAGGTTGTGACGATGGGGATTAATATTACGTCGTAATCTATTCCAAAATTAAAATTTTTCCAAACTATTTTATTAGAATAGACGTTTGGGGCTAATCAAAAAATTTATATTATTACTATTATCAGATAGAGCTATTATAACAAATTACATCCCAAGCATGTATTTAGAATATTATTTCTCAATTTATTTATGATAAAAATTAAATCATAAAATAATTATTCTTTAAAAATTTTAACCCATTGTACCCCAAACGGTCGATTTTTGGACGTCTGATAAGTATGCTCAAAAGACCAAACGGACCAAAGACCAAAGACCAAAGACCAATGCTCCAAGATTCCTGGACGTTCGTGAATCAGGCTAATAGCCAGAATTTCGGTATTTTTAATAAGTAATATAATAATGTTAGCATTTAAAATATAATTTTATTATATACTTTAAACCATATACACTTTGTTAAAAGTATTAAGGATATTAAAAATATTGTTTTGAATGAACTACAAAATTTTACACAGCCGCAATACAATAGCGCTGTCAGCTGATCACTGCGTACTGCGTAGTGGCTCGCCTCGCCGCCGGGCGCCAGCAGGTGCTGTCTAGGTGTTTACGTTCTGTGTTTTCGATGTAGTAATGTTTGCTTTCGTACGAATTATTTTTTGACTGAATTGTGATGAAAATGGCTTATGAGAACTTAAGAACAAGTCAACTTGATAGGGAAATAGATAGGGAGATAGATTCGTCTGATTCTTCAATTCTATTTGATGACGACAAAGAAAAAAAATCTAGATTTGCAGTAGGTACAAAGAGGGCTGTCATTCTCTTTGCTTTGGCAAACATGTGTGTAAATAGTGCTCCGAGTGAAAATTGGGTACTTTGGGATTATACCGACCACACCCAGACATGAATTTTTATTTGACATTTTGCTTCTACTGATTACTAGATTAGCGTAGAACAATATTTCGTCAATATAAAACAGGAATTGTCTTATCGCAAACCCCTCCCCATCCTCAGACAGAGGTCAAAGTCGAGCGGTCTAGTAGATAACGTGACGGTGACTGCAGTCTCGCCGCCCGTTCAGCTGGTATGCCGCGACCCGGAAACCGGTGCTAATACTCAACAGGTTGAGCGAATGTGGGGTTCAGCTAAATGGCGTAATAAAAAACAAAAAGGAACAGCACGACACCATCTTGACTAATACGTAGCTGAATACATGTGGCGGTCGGCAGTTGCGGCTGAAGGCGGAAATCCACTACACTCACTCATCCTTGATATTGCTGCATTCTGGGCGTCACAGAAAACCCATAACAATTGATAATCATTGTAAGTTTGTAATTTTTTAATTAAAGAGTAGTTTTTTCGTTCTATAATGTTTGTTTCTATAAATTTATATTTTTGTGTTCCTCATATTGGTGTGGTCGGTATAATCCCAAAGTACTGAAAAAAATTGTTTGTACATAGTGTATATATATTTTTTACATTATTCCATTGTAAACAGTACATTTTATTGACTTATGCCTATTTTGATCTTCACTATAACTAAAATAAGAATTTGTATAACTTAAATTATTTTTATATTTTCGATGCTGTACTGATATTTCCGAATAACAACTTTTTTATTACTTTTATAGCAACATGATCAATTTCGTTTAATTGTATTATTTGTATTTCAAATAAGTTAAAATTTGGTACACATGTAGAAAACAATATTCTCTGTAAAATAAATTGGTTTCCCACGGTTCAAAACTCTTTGGTTTTTTTCCGTAAAACACAATAAACTAAAAAATTATTCAATAATTTTGTTATTTTATTTTTATTTTTTTATAAATACAAAAAAGGAGGATCACATAAGACGATTTGGAGTTTTATATACTTAGGCTGATTTAAAATGTCCATTTTGACACCAAATACATAATCATATGCCAATAAATACATTTGTTATGATTTTTCTCTTGAACCACTTCAAAAAAAGCATGACTGAAAACTGAACAGTTTTGGGAGCTACTCCACACAGCAGGTATTACAGTATTGGGCAACATCCATTTTAGGGTCCGGTCCTTAAAGGGCTAACTATTTGGAAATCATTCATTTCATTTCTAATTTACGTTCCTGGCTGACGATTGCATAAGAAAGATTCCTAGACATTTCTAATTTTCACTGTTTTTCTGTGACCATCGATGCATTTAAGATGAGGCGTTGCTCTTTGGCGTTGCTATAATAAATTTTTATTTTTACGCTTTCATGGAATAAACTTAAATCACTAACCATGCATAATGGACATAATTTTTTCATTACATTTTTGAGGTGTTCCCAGCTAATCATTTAGTTTTCCTAGTATATTCTAGAAGTGTACATTACATGAAATTTTAAAATTACTGAAATGAAATATTTTATTAATTAGCTGAGGTTACAAAAATAATCAGTGTATTCAGTAATAATAATTTTCTCGGCTATAGGAACCTTTTCAACATTCATTAAAAGAACATATAACTTAGACTTAAAGAAAGACACATGTAGCAAGGACTCCATTTAATTACCAGCTGATATGGTGACGGGTGAAACTTGAGCTGGTACGAGTATTGACCTTTGACCTTGGACTAAAGAAAGTCTCCCAAACAAGTATCATCAACTTCATTAGTGTGTGAGGTATATTTACGCCACAATGTATCAAGACAGTACAAAAGTCCTTAAAATAACGGTCTTGTATTTCAGTCTATGCAAATGTATGCAGCCTTTTTGGTTTTGTTTTGCAATTCATCAAATATTTTGGAAAATATTTATTCCTGAAATTCTCGTGGTTGGAATCTCCAGATTGTTATTACATAAATCTGGTTCTTTCTAATAATTAATATATCACCTCTTATCATAAAAGACCAACTGCCAATTTTGGTTCCAGATATTTGTATTTCAAACGTAGATTCTTCTTGATCATATTACAAATTTCTGAAGAATTTCCAAACTTATAGAGGATGAAAATGACTGTTTCTTAAATATGTTACAAAATACAACAACCTTGTATATGATAAACGAACTGTACATACAATGTAATAAATTCACTTTTTTGAAGACTTTACATGACCATATTAGTTTTTAATTAGTCATAAAAACGTAGCAGTACATTAGAGACAAGAAATAATATTAATCAGTTTGCTTTCGTAACTAATTCTGGGAGAAATGACCCGCCTCTTAGACTGCCTCGTGTTCACAACCGAACAAACTGTGAAATGCTCACGTTGGAAAAATCCGTCAGCAGAATCCACGATCTTTATTCTTGGAATTAATAATCATTGTCAGTAAATCACAGTGTTTACTTTCCCGTGAAAATAACTCCGAAAATTTTAAAATCAAAAGGTCCTAATAAGATTCCGTGAGGTTTAACTACTCTAATTTAAACGTTATATATTTCTGTCAGATATCTACGAAATAGCTAAAAAGCCTTAGCTAACACGTATTATTTAAACATTGTTACAAGTTTCAAAATCAGGTCGAATAAACAGTACTTTAAGTTACGGCTAATTCATTAATTTCACTGTCAGGTCGGTTAAACATACAATTAATGGGAGTTCTACAAAAAAACTATTTCATTTATTAGCTTGGGGTTTCCTCTTTAAAATTATGTATTATACTGTGGGTATGAAATTTGTCATTAATGCAATGTAAGACGAATTTCACGTTGCTCCACGCAATTATTACATATTACAGTATTTATATATTACAACAATATATACATTATACTGTGATCTATGAAATACGTATAATATATAATATTATGTATATCCAGTAGGCATGGATAAGTTTGAATTGCATATATAGTATGTATGTTATTTTATGTTTTCCAAAAACTATGGTTTTTATTGCTAACATTAATTTTTCTCAAACATACTAGACATGCAATAGTAAAAATGTACACAGTTATTTACTATTAATTTGTTACAACTTAAAAAAATATTTTACAACTTACTTTTGCATTGTTTCAGGAATGTGTATGTTAAACAATAACTATCCTAAACCAAAACTCGCATGTTAATTTAAGGAAATCTTGAATAGTATCTTTCTATCTTTATTAGTTTATGGGGAAAATATACGTACATCACCATTTCTTTAAGGATCAATCATAAACTGTTAGACTTGTCTGCAATAATAGAAATATCACTTATTAAGTGTGTATAATTTAAAGATTAGTATAGAATTACAAGGCTGAGGTAGTAATCTTCTATAATTTGACAAAATCAAATTTCAAATTATTGTACCTTTAAATACATTCTAAAACAATTGTAATTTATTTCCAACTATCGTTATATCCAGAGCAGATTACGACCTCTAATATGTTATAGCTTTTTTAATTTTTCTATTCTCTGCAAGTTTAGCTTACACAGAGAACGAGTGAAAAAAATATCTGCCTCTGGAACCTTATTTTTTATCTTAAGCCAACATTTGCCCATATAATTTTTTTTACTTAAGTGCTTACAGTATTTAAAGGCTAACTAAAATACAAAATGTAAAGACCCAGAAGCCATTCTCTATGTTCGTCTTTAGCAATGTTTGTCATTTTCGATTGTTGATACAGATCTAGTTCACGAGTTCACCTCCTTCCTCTTAATGCAGCGTCTGGAGTCCCTATCACAGAATTTACTACTGGAATCTGGAATCATGTTCCTAAGTCCAAAATAAAGTAAAAATTATATTGTGAGTTTATCTTACAAAAGAGGTTGCAAGCTCTTTTTCGACCTCTTTTGATGAAATTAGTTCAGATTCCAGGAGTCAAGTCTGTGACAGAGTTAGATTGCAGACGATGCATTACGAACAAGGTGTACTAGACTCAACATACATACACATTGATTCCACTCTTACCACTTTATGTGGTTTTCGTCTGTTAAGTGTTTACTATTCATTCATGGAAATGCATTCTATGGAATATGAATAATGATTGTACTGTAATTATTTCAATGTTTCTACGTTGTTCATAATTTTTAGCAATGAGTTGAATATTATTTATAACTGTCAAAGTGAACTTTGCATATCCTGAGGATTGTAATTGTAAACCGACAATAATTGACGGCACGATATCTAGTAAGCCAACGTTGGCAGGAAACACGAACAATGCATTAGCCTGTCATTGTGACTGCTTCTCGACTCCGAGCTCAATAATTCATATTACATGAATTCTACAGAGACTGAAATATTTACAGTATTACGCTTTGGTGATATGTTCCACAAACAGTATATTAGGACCAGAAACAGTAGTTTTTGAATAATGTTTCAGTGGATTCTAGAGTATAGTAATTGTCATGTACTCTCTGAACAATTCACAATAATCTTATACTTGAAATATACATTTTTTCTTTGACCCAGTTGATTTCATGAGTGACAAAATTAGTACACGGTCTTGTTGAGGCTTCACTTCTGCATTTCCGTGACAGTTGGTGTGTAGCTTGTAGATTCTTTAAAAATTCCACATTGATTTGTAATTCAAACATTAATGAAGTGTACCAGCGTTAACGTTAATCTTTTAAAATCCAATTGCGTGTTCGTCTGTCCGTGTTTTATAATGTGTAAGGCATAACCTTAAAATTATCGTACTAAAAATCTTAAAATAATTACTTAAACAATAAGATCTGTACAGTTCAAACTGGAACAATATTAGAACACCCTACTCCAAAATAGTCCGATAGTATATGTCGCTCTTCCCCACTCTACACCTCACCCCCTCACCAAGCATTACTGCCAGTTTACGCGTACAGTACGATACTGTATCATATGTTTTGTGCTTGATGACGAAATATTTTACAGAGCAACCGGGCTGGTATAAAACACATTACTAATGAGTAACTTTTACATAACGTACTGACAACTATCTTGAGTAAAAGATTGTAAAACTTAAAAAATAATGTGATCAAGTCAAATCGTACAGAATAGGTAGGCTTGCCTAACCTAGGCCTAATACATAGACCGTTGCAGTACCATTTTTTACAGAATTTCTTGATTTTTATACGACGATCTATGTATATAAATTATTTTACAGACATTTTAGGTATAAAATAAAAATTTTTAAACTCAAGATGTGCCTTTGAAATACTCCCAACTAAGGAGCTTTAACTCACGATTTGGAAAGTTTTCAAAGATCATTTTAGATAAGTATGTTTGTTTAGTGTTAGGCTGTTGTTTACTTAAACTACTTATATTTCTCAGGCAGTTATTCTACATATATTAAACAACTTAAATAATAAATCTTTATAATAATAGCCATTATTATCAATAAATTAACTTTATTGCTTTCCTTTAAACGTACATACTTCCCGAAGACTTTCAGTTACATATTCTGTGTAACTTTAAAGATTAACCAATATTAGGATTGAAGTTCATCATTAATACGAAGATAAAATTAGTTTATAATTTAAATGTGGGTAACCAATACTACAAAACTCCACGGAACTTCTTTTGCGACTAAAATTCTTTATTTAGGGAGATGAAAGTTTTCTTACCTAATCCTCTTGGTATGGCAATTCCATTAGAAATGGGTTTTCAGTAGCTTGTATAACAACCTACATAGTATACCATGTCTTAGCAAAGATAAAAAGATTACTTTTACAGAGCAAGTATTTGTGTGACACGTGAAACCACCAGTTTCAAGCTTATCGCAGGTGCGGCAGTTGGTGTTAACATGTTACTGCTTGTCGTTAAATAGCAACACGGTTTAGCAAGTTTAATGTGAGTTTAATGGCAGTACATTGTTACAGTGTCCTTTATGATGTAATGTAACTCTAGACGAGGCTATAGCAGAGTTAAAAGTGACAAGCAAAAGTTACTCGAACAGATTGTGTCCTATACGAATGGTCATGCCAAGGACAGTTAAACTATGGAAATCGGGTGCTGAAGCTGTTGCCATTACAGAAATATCTATTTAATCTCCAAATATGTCTCAGAATTCAATATGATATTGCTTTTTCGCTTAGCACTGGATTTTATATTGTTAGAGATAGAAGTTATTTATTTTCATGGACTTCAGCACACTTCAGCCGTCCTTACATGCATCTAAATAGATGGATTAAATTTACGCTGTGATATGTGGAGTATGATAATTCAACTATACGTCATTTCTCCAGGAGGGTTTACTTCTGGCTGTTTTATACCTTCAGTTGAAGGTTGAACCCACCACTGGGCAGAGCAAAAACCGATGTGGCACTTAAATCTGGGTAATCCTATGGACACTAACCGCAAATTTAGAGATGTTGCGGTGCGAGCAAGGGTAGATCGAAAGGTCTAGTCTATTGCGGGAAATGACTGTTGTAAGGGCGTGCCACCCCTGCCTGCTTTGTTTGGAGACACTGGTACAGAGCTGGCCTCCCCTTCTCCAAAGGAAACTTTTGTCTTAGATTAATGCCCAAAATCCTCCCTCACAATCTCGACAGAAGGCGGCCGCTACCCCCAACCTTACCTATCCAGAATATCCTGTCACTACGGAAGTACCTCGAAGGTCCTTTTAGGACTAGTACAATTTATAATAATTCTTGTCTTAAAAGCAAAAAAACATCTATACGTCCATTATATTAAATGGAGTTTTTAAGTGATCATATTATATCGATTAACTACGTTTGTTTCATTTAAAATTTCGTGTGATGATAATAGTTTATGAGTACCGATAGTATGAGTATAATCTTTACAGATGATAACAAAACTTACTGTACCGCATTTATATTATTAGTTGACAGTGTGACCTGAAGATTATTCCTGATCCAGTTGTAACATTACAGTCTACACTGAACACTTACCCACAATTTAAAATCGACAGCTAACCTATTTACTTCAAATCATCACTTTTATAGATTTACTGGATATCCGTACAACTCGTAATTCATCTCAGAAATGCAGTTACAAAAAATATAAATTTATGATGAATAATTACGAAGTAAGGTGTTCTTCGTCATATGAGCAAAAATTTCACCAACAAAAAAACAATTAGTCCGCCTAAAACAGGCCTGAAACTAATTATCATTAAGCAGAGACATTTATTTGCTGAGCGTTAGAAAATCCCTTTCTCTCAAGGGACCAAAAAATACCATTCCTGTATGTCCGCATAATTTTTATAAAACGAAGTGGCTTACAGTATAGTTAGGGAATATTTTTATATTGATGTGTAAACATGATGGCAACACGATAACCATAGATAATTAATTGGTAAGCAAACTGAGGACAGTCATATGGCATTTTAACGTATGACATAGAAACCAATTTAGCCTAATGAAATGTAACATCAACAAAAACTGTTCCGGTATAAATAGTGTGGCGTCCATACCGACTTTGTAGTGTTTAAAGGAGGTATAAAAGAACCAAATTGCTTATTTGTCAAATTTTGCTCCGACTCTTCTTGTGTTTTAAGTCTATTTTCTCCGCGCCCATTACAGATCAAGTTTTTAAAGTCCATTACTTAAATAACGCAATGGAATTAACATCCAAAACACCGTTCCAACGTTTTTATTTAAATCTGCCTACAACTAAAATTCTTCAATGTTGGATATCCGTTTAAAGCTTCTCTTTCCAAATTTATCATTTCTATGAGTCATTGATTGTCAAGTCCAATGTTTTCCGCTTCGTCCAAACAAACACGAATTGCGTTCAATTCGTTATCCTGATATTTTCTGATTCTTTCTTTGTGGCGTCTGCCACTTTTGTTGGCCGGTGGTCGGGCCGGCAGCCAAGTAGTTACATCTGCTCTTGTCGTATGCGAAGTCTAGTTTTTAAAACTCTTTTCTGGATGCTTCTTTTAGACTTACTGTCTCTACTTGATTGTTGCTGTATTGCTAGTCTCTTCCTGACTAGCTTTGCTCCAGACTTCCATAGGGTGAAGACGTACGGCTAGCAGTGGACGGAGCCGTTTGTGGGTGCCCGCCCCCTCGACTAAGGCACGGTGCCAGTGATCCTTAATATCGTTACCAGTCTTCCTAAAAGGTCTAAGAACCTCTAAATTTAGTTTAAATAGGGCCCAATCCTTCTAAATTCAGTGTTCGCAACAGTTAAATCTCTCGCAACTTTTCCTCCTAAACTGAATTTAACTCCCGATTGTAAAGGCCAACTTTAATTAGAACACTATAATTCACGGAGTAATAGAACTACTCTTTTAGCCAGAAAACGTTCCTTTCCCATTCAAGCTGTGTGTTCTTTCCTCTAATGGACTTTTTATCTTGTCCACCTCTCCCATTGTGTAATTTTTAATAAAAACACATTATTTTAGTCACTGTAGGCATTGAAACACCACAGTTTGGTTAATATATTTAAATATTGTATTGAAACAATATGACACAAGTTATAAATATATCATAGACTGAGTAGGTCCAAACCCGTGCATAATTAACAACACACTGCATTGAAAGCGGTGCAATTAATTCTTCATGATAATAAATTGCTAATATATTGTTTTCAGTCTCTACATTTATTCCGCCCAGAGTCCAACAAAAGTACTGAGTACAATAAAAATTAGTAATCAATACAATAACTACGCCACTTGCTACAGACAATGTACTTTTTTGGCTGAAGGAAATATCTGCGTAATAAAAGTCTTTGCTGTTGTCAAACAAACTCTGCTGTTTGTAAGTTAATTATTCTGCTACAAAAGAGCATTAAATTCAGTAACAATAGTGTTACAGACTTCTGTATGGTTTTAGTTGAGTCATGTTTAAATAATAATAATAATAATGTTTTATTCGTTCAAATTGCAATACAATTGAACACATCAAAGTAAGAATAAATATATAACAAGGAAAATACAGTTTACATGTCTTGTATAAAGTCCTTCTTATAAAAGCCTTTTGTTACAAAGTACTCTCTTAAAAGTCTTTTAAAAGTATAAGCACCTGTTTCTTTTTTTATGTTTGATGGCAGCCTGTTATATACTACAGTACATATGTACTGTGGCCCTTTTTGAAAAAATGCAGTCGAATGTTGCCGCACTGTCAGTCGCTGCGCGCCCCCTCGTTGAATACGAGTGGCAAGCCGTGCCAGCAGTAAACAGAGTGGGATTATTTCTAACAAACATGCAGCACTCATACCCCACCAGACCAGCCAACGTCATTATGTTTAATTCTCTAAACACCAACTGACAAGACTCCCTTCTGGTCATTTTCAACATTGCTCTTATACACCATTTTTGAATTTTGAAAACTCTTTGAAAATTTTTGTTACTTGACATACCCCAAAAAATAATTCCATACCTTAAAATAGATTCAACATAGGAGAAATATACAGCGAGAAGGACTCGGATGCTGCATACCTGAGCAAGGCGGCCGAGAGCATAGCAGACTGGGCGGAGCCTTTTGCAGATGGCATCTACATGAGATTCCCAGTTGAGATGGGCGTCCAAATGCAACCCAAGAAATTTTGTGGCAGAAAAATGTTGCAATGAGTTGTTGTTGTAGGTGAGTCCACTGCCTGGGAATATGTGACTATTGGGTGCTTTAAGTATTGTGAAACGTATAAAGCCTGTCTTGATTGGATTGAGAACAAGCCCATTTTTGAAAAACCATTCAGAAGCTTGAGCGAGGCTATTGTTGGCAGCATCAACTGCTGCTGACGCAGTAGACTCTGATGTTTGTAAAGTGCAGTCGTCGGCGTACATGATAATCTTACTATGGTTGATGTTTTTGGGAAGATCATTTATGTAGATGACAAACAGTATTGGTCCCAAAATAGAGCCCTGTGGTACGCCGCACTTAATGACTCCCTCATTTGAATGGTGAATACCTGTATTTGTGGATATTTCTACGACTTGTTTTCTGTCTTTTAAATAGGAGGCAAATAATTGAAGCGCAACACCTCGAATGCCATATGCCTCAAGTTTACTCAGCAGAACGTCATGCCTGACACAGTCAAACGCCCTGCTGAGATCGCAGAAGATGCCTATCGAGTACAGCTTGTGGTCAAGAGAAGTTATAATGGAATTAATGAAATTAAAAATTGCAGAAGACGTAGATTTACCTTTGAGGAAACCGTGTTGGTGCGGACTAAACATATTTTGTTGCTGAAAGAATTGGATAAGTTTATTACACATAATAAAATTTATTTGTAGACCCTGCTATATACGTTTTTTTTAAAGCGAGAGCTAAATACATTTCTTGAAGGAAATGCAATTTTGTGAACAAATTGCAACTTTATTTTTTGAACAAACCGACTAGTTAGAATTAAGATTACTATTCTTTTGTATTACTATAATAATATTAAACTGTAATTCTTATCTTTTCATTTTTGACAGACAGACAGATAATAAATATTTACAGCTCCATGGCAGACAACAGAGAAATTGTGCCAGCTTACTGTATAGACTTTAATAAAACTCAGCCGAATCCTTTGAATAATTATGCATCATAAATAAACTTATTACGTATTACCTATGTACAAATTAAATTTTATGAAGAATTTCAAGCCAATAAGTTACTTCATTCTTGATAGCCTACATCGTATTAACAAACAGACAGAAAAACAGAAATCAAATTGTTTTCCCCGACCTCCCAAGTATGTGCTTTGCTAACGCTCAGCCAATTAAATTCCAGGTCACGTTTCAGTGAGAGCTGTAACATTCTCATTCCAGCGTATAGGAAGTGGAAAGTGATCCAATTTCACATTCTATCTAAGTGAAGATGTTATAGCAACAGTGGATTTCAATTCAATTTCCGACACGTGTTCTGCCATTGAAATAGTTATTTCCCTTGTCTCCCACTTTTATATTTTGTTTACATTCAATTCTATACTCACTGATTATTTTATATTAAGGCAATTCAATATAAATAATAATTTAAATAATTTAATAAATTAACTATTGCAGTTGATATACGTACATTTAAAATCATTGGTAAATCATTTACTAAAAAATCATATGTAGTAAACAATACAGAACTGATTACATAAGTTATTTAACTTTTAGTAGATCATGAGGTTTAGTTTTCTTAAATTTAAAACAAGCAAACTGGATTCTTGTTTATAAATTATGAAGGTGGTACAGAATTTGTTTAATATGCTGAAAGCAATCTTATATGACCAAAAGTAATATAGTGCATTAGGTGCAGCGAAGAGCACAAATAAACCCGCGGGAACCCACCCAATATAAATACAACACATTTGCATAAGGTTGAATGTATGTCAAACAGACTTCAATAAGATTGCATGCAAAAATAGGCTACTAATCTAGATCAATGTTTTATCGAGACAAACAGACATTTCATGTCAGAAAAACTGGTAAAACAAGAAGTCTTGCGAGCAGTATGATATAGCAATCTCTAAAGCTCAGTCAATTAAATTGCCCTGCAAATGTCTTATGTTTCTGCAATTAAAAATTGGTTTGATAATATGTATTGATGTAGTAGTACCTATAATAAAATAAGGATTCATCTTATACTTATAAAAATCACTGAGTAGATGGCTAAATAGTCGTTACAAATGCATTGTTTAACATGGTGCTATCTTTTTTCGGTCCGATTAATTAATTTTTAATTTTTTAATTGGTAACATCTATTAAGGATAAATATTATAAAGAGACAAAATTTTTGTACGTTTAAAGTGCTTTTAAGAATTTAACAGGAATTAAAGAGCATGTTATAATCAGGTCCAAAAAACGATGATAAGAATATAAAATCTTTACGTTATGTATGTGAAAGTTGACTGAAGGGATCAAATGTTTTATTTTTAAGCTATATTTTTTATCGTGAAATTTTTCAAACCATTTTAATTTTCAAAGTGTAACTTTTGTAAACCTTTCAGCCTCAGTTGTCTATGTTACTATAAGACGCCTAAATCTGTTTAAGGTTAATTATAAAAATGACTTTTAAATCGTAACTCACCTTGTAAAATAAAAAGATTATTCACTCATTCATTCACTGAACAAGTGTAAATAAATAACCTTACAATGAATATGAACCTGAAGCTGAGAGTGTTAAGTCATCAATTATTAAAAATCATGAAAATCGCTCGGAAACCCGTGAACACACTGTAACCATTTTATTTTCAACCGTTTTTATTTTTAATTTTCTAAGAATTTACATTAAGTGTTTCTATTGAAATGCATGAAATTCCTTAAGGAATAATAAAAATAACATTTTCAAAATTTATATATTCAGAAATTTCATTTTAAAGAGCTATGACATTATTGTGTTTTTACTCAACCAAAAACAAATTCCATTACCGTACTAAACCCATAACCAAACTTAGAATTACATCGTTCTTTATGCAAAAACGTAAGTATTTTTAAGCCTTAGAGAACATCTGGTGTGCAGCCTCTGGTATTTAAACGCAATTAAAAATGTTGCTATTACATTAGAACGTCAACTGATATGATTTTAAACTAAATTCTGAGTCTTCACTAAAATCCAGGTATTTCGTCAACAACTTGTTTAAAAAGTGATACAATTTTTTAAATAAACAAAACTGGTATGCTATATTGAGCGAAATTTCATTTTGTTTTAAGGAATTACATACATTTGTAAGGATGATATTGTATAAGATATTACAGTTTCATAAAAAACTAAAGGAAACATTGATAAACTTACCAGGCGATACTATCAGAAAAGTTGAAATTCGCTTTTATATAAAGGGTTAAAATATAATTCCTATGTCATTCCTTAAAATTTCATAGTTACTGGAAAGCATGCGGAAAATTCAGACAAAGTTTAATATTCAATTACTTTTGTGAAATTTATTTAAGGATAGAATAGAATTAGGTTTTCATGTTATCGGTTGCTTTTATTAAACCTTTTTTCCGTTTTTATCATATTAATAAAGAGAGGATCGTCCAGTATTCAAATAATTTACTAACAATTATTGTTGACTTGAACACATATTTCATAAACAAATTTTCAAAGACTACTCCACATATCATACAGAGGTACCAATATACCAACAGAGGTACCAAGTCCAATCAGTAACTGTGTTTCAAAAATTAAGATTAAAAAATAATCAAGATACCAATTTATTCATGACCATTATTATTAATATGCCTAAAACAACAAATTAAAATAATCCACAACCTTAGTAAACCTGATATCAAGGATATCAAGATACGATGAAATAGAGTCTAAATGCTTGCCACCACAATCAGATACAGGAGCGCAGAGTCAACAACCGAATATAAGTGACAAACTCTATCTCTGTATTGATCTTCACCCAAGTGATTTTCTATCTTGGTAAATGTCAGAGTACGTTCACCCAGTTGTAACGTATCCTTGTCAGATTTATCATTGGCTGAGCTTTAGCGAAGCCTGTAACTCTTGGGAATTGAAAAATTACATTTCTGCATATCTTTGAAACAATACTTCGCTGTTTGGTTTGAGTGAAAACAATATTTGATCAGTATTTAGTAGAAACTCTGACGAGCGTCTGAAGATCGATTTGGTGTTTTGTACCCGTACAATGCAAACTTGCGTTTGGCTTCTGGCTGATAAAATTAAAACATATGGAAAGTATAAAACACATATAAATGTATAAAATCAAAACCAAAACACTGATGGAATTTGATACTCATATAAGTCTTGAAAACTAGGGTTTAAGAAAGCCTATGCTCATAAAACCGTACATTATAGTAATACTGATTTGCTACGTGTAGTATTATTTGATTGCAGGATGAAATTTTTGCTGTAATACTGAATATTTAGATGACAGTTGGCAATATCAGGCCAGCAGTTGGTGTGACTCAAGGTCAGAATGGAACTATGATGGCTCAACATGAAAATGTTGAGACATGGAAATCTCACAAGGAAATGTCTCAATATGGAAATGCCTCAAAATGGAAATCTCTCAACAAGTAAATGTCTCAATAAGGAATGTCACAACTGCATATCAAGTTGTCAACTGTGCTCACCACAAATATTGGAATTGGATATAGATTTGTGCTAGGTTTAAATTAGATTGTCTTACGCAAAATGATTTAAACTTGTACAAAGATATTAATATTTGTTAAGCTAATAGCAGTTACCAATAGAGTGAAATGTTTGAAGCAGGTCACTAACGTACAGTACAAACGATAAGCATAAAGTTGATACAAACATGTTTTGTAAATGTGGAAATAATAATGTTTTGTATGAATATATTCATTAAAAAATGCGTAATAATAAATTTTTAAAAGTTATATCTTGCACTATCTAGATTTTATTTTTGTGATTAAGCAGCAAACATTAGAGCGTACTCTTAAAAACATCAAAGTTGGATTTAATAACTCAAAACCATCCAAATACACAGAGCAATAGCAAAAAGTATATTACATTTAACTCTGCTATAAGTTCAAATATCAAACTTGTAAGCAACTATAAAATTGTAACTAACAATTCAAAATAGCCTCCTCAGGTATACCCACAGTTAATATTTAAGAGGTAGCATTGAAAAATATATTAGTCCATTGAAATTAAAAAGTCAACTAATCCAAAATAGTAAAAAGAAGAGTACAAATTTACTTATTAGAGGTTCATTACAACCCCAAGCCTGACATGCACCTACAACGTGACCATGTAGTTAACAAACACGTCCTATGGTGTGGTATTACAGTTCGCTATGAATGCATGACAACATTTATACCAACATTAAAGACATTTAGTTATACTTTAATTTACTTATTATTTTTGGCGTACTAACTTATTATACTTTATATTAGATCCGTGTAGTAAATGCACCTCGTGTAGATGAAGAGAAGTAAGGACACTTACCTACCGAACGTTCCCTAGTAACCCCAAGTCATAAATGCACCAACTTGAACAAGTGGTTTGCACAAAGTTTCTGTGTAGTTAGTGGAGTTTGTGTTATTACAACCCCTCCTGAGTGCGCTACAAACTCAACATTTTTCTAAGCTGTAACCTTTGTTTAATTATAGAAAACAATAAAGAACTTTCTTATAGTGAACAAGTGATATCTTGAAGGTTATCAAGATTATAATCAAACTAATTCCAATATATATATATATATATATATATATATATATATATATATATATATATATATATATATATATATGGAATAATATATATATATATGGATATAAATTTATTGTATTAAAATCTCTTTAACAACCATGTAACTAAATTACAACATTCCAAAATGCTTGATGAAGACCACAAAATTTACCATTCATTTTAAGTTCAGATACTTCTTAAATTTATTGACATTACTATCTGGTCAAAAATTATTCGATTTCAAATAATAAAAACCTAAAGTTTTGGTTCTAAAATAGTCCACTAGTACAAATTGTACAAATACTTGTAAAACATATATACACATTTAAAATGCATGGCTTTAATTATCGAAGTAATTAATTATGTCAATGAACTGTCGCATATGAGCATAACACTCCCAGTGTCCAAAGATCCTTCAGGGTACGAAACTGTAGTGAAGCCTTAAGCTTCAAAAGGTTTAGCTCCACATACAGGAGTCTTCAAAATGTATAAAAGTCTCATAAATTGAACATTTTTACAGAATTTGGTTTTAAAAGCCAAGACCTTCAATGCTAGGAAGCCGCAAAAGGTTGGTAATTCCTAAAAGCCGAGACGTTCCTATGCCGGAAGCTCCTGAATACTGAAAGCTTCTAGAAGCTCACATACAGAATATTATCCTAAACTGCAAGTTAGAGGAGAGATGTCTCCTAGAGGTTTAAGCGAATTTTGGTTAGGTTTAGTGACGGGAGAATCGAATACGTACAAGAATCGAATACGGTATATTCGAAAGTGCCCTTCTATTCAAATATGCATTCGAATACTTTATCTGCGTTGAGTATTTCTAAGAGACAAGTCTAGACTTGTCTTACTTCCTTCCCGTAATCCATTTTTCTAGTTTATTTGGAATTGCCCTGCCAAAAAGTTGGGAAAATCCTTTGCCTTTTTATGCCTCCTACGAACATGTCACCCATGATTTATGAACTTCTGAAAAAGTGTATTTGCCTACCTCTTCAGTCCCAACTGAAAGATTCTTTTCTACTGAAGGTTTTGTTACCAATGATCGTAGAAATAGATTGAAGCCAAAAACCTCAATCATATTTTATTTTTACACAACATGAAATAAACATTTATTTTTGTCTTCCTTGTTTACAAATTGTATATAAATACGAATAAAGCTCTTGAATATTTTATTTGAATACTACGTATTAAACCAAACGAATTAATACTGTAAATCTAAATTCGATTCTTTCAGAGAAATTGTATTCATTTCAAAAGTATTTGAATTCATTTTGAGATATACGAATATGTAAATACCCGTGCTGTATTCGAATACTGTTCGATTCTGTATTCGATTCTCCCATCACTAGCTAGGTTTCCTGTAAGTAGGGACTAGTAGCTCTCAGAACTCAGAGGCTTTAGAGCTTCATGCAAAAATTTCAATTGTATTTACATATCGTTCTCGAGATATGCGTGCGGACAGACAGACAGACAGACAGACAGACAGACAAAACTGAATTGTGTCCACCCCTTTTGTTATGTATAGGCTTCACTAACACTCTGCCAATTACAGTATACTCATTATTCAGAGGCATTTAGAAGTCAGTTGCTTCAGTTTATGTAAGTTCAAAACATATTTTATGGTATACGATGGAATTCTATCCCTCAAGACAAAAATATACTCAGAAACTTAAAAGTATATTTTAATAAGGATTACAACACAAACAACAAACAACACAAACGGAACAAATTATGAACGCAACTTTTTATATTTTTAAGTATAGTATATTTTAATAATCATCGCTCATCAATATTGGACAGATTGACACACACACACACACATTACTCGAATAGCGCTTATGTTTAAATATATAGATAAATAATAGCATATGATGGCATTAATACGATGCATCATAGCTGGAGAAGTAACAGCGATGTTGGTGGAGCAGAGAAAATTAGAATAACAATACTGGATCGCAAAATAGATACCCTTTTGTGAACGTGTTCAGCCATAAACAAACACCGCAATTTCCCGCCAAGTCCCTTTCTGACAGTAGAAAGCTATGAAATGCTATACTGCCGTGTTTCACCAGGTACGTATTGTGTTTGGGTATCGTTTGTGCCGTTCATTTTAGTTTATCATTATTAGTGCTCTGACATTCAACTATCATGTAAATGATTTTCCATTCCAATGTCTTCTTTTGTATTCCACCTTATTTATATGTATACGATGATCATGAATGCTTTGCTCTCCATATTGACAAAAAAATCATATTATGTAATGATTTTATTGTTTTTCGCAATCTTTGATCTAATTATACTTAACAACCAAGCACACTCAAGAGCATTTAATACTGGAGTTGTTTTTAATTAAAGATCAGGCTTCTTTAAATCCACAAAAAATATTTTTATATATTGGAACTCAAATATGTATGTACACAGTGAACTAATTTTTTAATATCTTGACAGGATATAGCATAAAAGGTTTATATAACGTACACTTTTTCTTTTCCTAAAAAAATTACTGAGCATTATCTGACTCTGTTTTGTGTTTTACAATACAGCTAGCATTGAGGTATTGGAGCCCATCTCTCCTCCTCCCATCAATTAAAAATATATTAGTGCATGACTAAATTTTGAACTGTTGAACTCTTTTTACGAAACAGACACTTAGCTCAGGTAGCATGCAACATGTCTACTGTATAGGACATTTCGAGTGGTAGGATTCGCCATTTAGCCAACAACATCATGCAGTGCATACCTACTTTGTCTATGTGAAGTTCTTTCATAACGACAAATTAGTTTCCGTATGACAATCGAAACCCACAATAAAAGCAAAGGAATTTACAGTATTAGACAAAAACCTGTGTTAAAAAATAAAATCCTCTAATTTGTGTATTTACTTTATTTTGTAAATAATTGTGTATTTTGCTTTGTCGTTGGATTGATTGCAGTATTTGTTCTATAATAAAAAAATCCTCTACTCAGATGTAACTTTTTTGAATAATTGTATAATTTATTGTGTGTTCTGCATTATTGAAGGGGTACTGCGTTACAAAATATTCCTCAATTTATCTTTTTCCTACATAATATTATAATATAATATAATAGTTTATTTTGCTTTGTTGCTAGTTTGTTGTAAAGAATTTCTTACTGTATCTTTGAAAAATCCTCGATATGGGTTAATATTATTTAAGCTTAGCAGAGAATGGTTCAATCTTCAATGAACTTTAGGTTTGTATTGAAATATGTGAGTAGGCCTGCTTATCAAAACCCCCGATAGTGCATGAGTTATGTCGTGGTGTATTATAGGTAGCGCTAAAGTACATTTCGGTACTGTACGAAAGCTCTTGATTTTGAAGTCTTGTTCATTTTTAACGAGCGTTGCGTACACAGCGAACCATCCGATTGTATAAGTTTACAATAATACTTGTGGTACCTAGCTAAAAGGTGCAAAAGTATAAATTGCGAATACCATATTAGTTACGTCAAGGGACAAGCTTAAGAGCGCACAAGAACATAAAGGATGATATAAAAGTAACAAAGGAATGCTATAAACTTTTGCTCTAAATTACTCAAGTATTTTTATTGACCCTAGGTGACTACATATCGCAAGAAAGAAATAAATATGTCCACTCTATCCAGATCAGCGTAACTTGATATAATTCAGGTTTTATCTGTCAAGGGGTTGTAATATTACTTTTCTGTATGATGAATATGTATCTGTAACAGTATTTGCCTGTACTAGTAATTTAAGCCTTACATGTGATTTTTATTGCTTACCTATTCATATAAGCAGAGAGCAAGGAAGTGCTTTGATACAAAGATGAATAGGCTACATGTTGTGTGTAGAGCCTGCTCGCAATTCATACATAATGGACGTAGTTTGGCCATTACACTTCTGTTATACTCCCAGCCGACCTACAGCTGTCTGTGAAACATTGTTATTAACTCTCAAATGTTTTCACTTTACCTTTTAATTTTTTTTGTCAAACTTATTACAAATACGTTTTTTCTTTACAAAATAATAAATGTAAAAATAAATTCAAGTCATTTCATGTTTATTATCTATGATAAAAATAATAATAATCAGTGTTAATATAATTTTATGCAGTACTCCCTTACAAATATAAAATATAAAATGAATTTGAAAATGGTACATAATAAGCAACAATGGCAATAAAGTTGCTAAAGTATTTACATGTAAAACATGAGCCACATATATTCATCCTTAAAAGTACGAATATCTTAGGGTAATCGCTCGTCAATGATTCCAGAATGTCCTTATAAGATGTTAATTACTGAATTCTTAATTCTGTGAAGTACGGTTAAGTTAATAATTCACTAAGCGTAAGCGAAGCCTATCACTCGAGGGGTAGAACCCTTATCACTTTCTGTATATTGTTCTGTCTATCATTACGGCATCTCGAGAACGAACTTATCAACAGATCTGAAATTTTGCATTAAAACTTAGCAAGTGTATTATACACCACCTAAAGTGTCATACTTCTGCCTTATTTTGATCAACAGTTTATTTAACACACCTAAAAATTAGTAGCAACAAATTTATTGAACTTAATTTAATAATTACAACTCAATGTGACATGATTTATTTGTTAACTGCAGCACTACGTAGATCTACCGATCCACTCTTCTACCCCAATATCTCGACATTTGCGGTTACTGAAGTGCTACTCTTGGACATACATGAGATTACCCAGAAAAAGTGACACATCAATTATGCTGTACCCAGTTTAGGTTCTACTGTCGCGCAGATGGCAATCAAAGTGGATCCTCCTGGAGAAACAAAGGCATTTGCTCAAATGTATCAGGGAAATTAAAAAACTTCCTTTTTCCAAAAGAAATTAGCTGAATAAACATGGAGAAACAAACTCAACACTTCGAAGACCTAAGACAAAAAAAGGTAATTTTCTAAATCCATAAAAAGGAGTCCTTTTTTACAAAAAAAAGAAAACAAAGATGATTTTGCTGCCCATTCAATTTCACAACAAATGTTTATACATTTAGAAAGCTTCGTATTTAACAAACAAACAAACAGATAAACGAACGCGTGCATTAAATCCGTCAGCAAAATCCGCGAGTTTTATTTTTCGAATCGCCAGTTCCACAAAGAAATCTATTGACTCTGAGTAAATCGCACTGTTTACTTGACTGTAAAGTTAACTGAAAGCGTTGAGATTGATTGGTATTAATTAAATCCCGCGGAGTTTAATTATGTCACGGAATTCAGCCGTTCTATGCTTAGTTCAGATTTGTACAAAAAAAACAATTTCCTCCGATAAATTTATTAAAGAACTTATATCTTTGCATTGGTTCCGCACTTATTTGATAGTAAATCTGCGCTTCTAATGGGGGATCTTTCTACGCCAATGGCATTTTTATAAATATGTTCGCGTTAGATTATCACTATTGTAAAACCAAAATTTTGCGTTGTTTTGGTTCCTTTATTTTGAAACGGTAAAACATTTTTGAAAGCAAATTTTATTAAAACTTTTTTATGAAATAAGATAATAAACAATGTGACATATGTCACTTAGGGTTGCATTGGAACACTTTGAGATTCGGACCCGGGCAACTGTGACATTATTGGCAAACCTTTTTTTCTTAAGTTGCATGAAAATATTTTTAATAGTTCCTGTATATGTGATATTTGAGGAGGTTATATTTTATTTCTTTGTTATAGCTCTAACCATTCTCCTAATATATCCCTAGGTTTATTACACCATAGCTGACTCACCCTGTGTATTAGCACCCTGTGCAATATCATGTAATCTTCAAAATAAATTTTAATTATCTTTTAATTTTTTATCACTTTTAATTTTAATTATCACAAATTTTATTAGTATCACGCCTGTACCCAGTTTAATATTTAATATTTATTTAACATTTTATCTGCTGTTATTTATTTATTTATTCATTTATTTATTCTATTTATTTGTTGACAAACATGTCTTTTGCAATTGAGGAAAACGAAATCAGGAAAGCCATGTATCGTTTTTAACAATGTAAAATACAGACAGCAGAGAATTTTAAAAAAATAAAGACGTATCGTGGCGCTGTCTTGGAAGAGATGTGGAGCATCAATCAAAAACAGATGCGAATATGACACAAGTGACGGTGTGCAACCCAAAACACACGGGAGAGCACCCAGTCACAATGCGGTCGCTGTCATCGCCGCTGACTAAGACTAAACACCATCGCCGGCGCCATCCACGTCCACACCACTCGCTGCACCGCCGCCTGCGCCCACACCACCTGCACCCTTCCACACCATCCACGTCTACACCAGATCGGGAGCCATCTGCGCCTGGAGACTCGACAGCGGAGATTCTGCGGCTGAGGAGGGAGATTGAGCGCCTAAAAAAAGAGTATGGACGATCTGCTAAATCATACTATATAGTCAGACACCAGGCTGTTACAGTTCACAGATCAGATTCTTTCACGGCGAACACCCCATCTCGCGTCGACCAGAACGTCCGTGCTTCCGTGATGGTGGACCGCGGGGTCCAGTGTGACCTACCTACACAAACCACCATTTGTACAATGCAGCGGTGTACCGAAACGGCTGAACTCTATATAAAGCTTAAAAACAACTTCGGAAGTCCTTGAGGCTGATAACCAATACTTGACACAGCAAACTAAAAGCGTACGAATGTGGTGATCAGCCTCATGAACAGGCATGGACGGAAATTAAAAACAAAAATAAAAATAAAAAAAAACCAACTGGACAAACAACTATGAACCGACATCATACGCCACCAACCAAAACATTACATCCTAATCCCAAAGCTCCACACCATCCCAAAAGTGAACGTCCACCCATAGAAAAAACAAAACAAAAACATCCGTCCCAAAAATACCGAAAACCTTCCCAAAACATCTATCCCCTTCATCCACAAAGTCCACATCAATGGTGACAGCCACAATCGGCACATCGCCGAGCTTGTAGACCAACTGACCTGCCCTGCGACATCGGTTGGAGGCAAGTGCATGCCCGGGGCCCGCCTGCTGGATGTTTTGAAGCCGACCCCAACATTCCCTGAACCAGAGCCACGCTGCGAGGTGCTCATCGCCGGCACCAATGACCTGGCCGTTGGCACGCAGCGAAACATCTACCGACACCTTGAGCCCTACATAACAACCAGAGCCAGCAACACCGAGCTCCTCGTGGCCACATTACCGCACCGACACGACCTGCATCCAGCCCACCCCATCCATGACGAGACCGTGCTCGTGAATGCCTATATAGAAGAACTGGCCGTTCGGCACAACTTTCGGGTGCTGAAGTTCCACGAGTTAAGCCGGAGGTATTTCACGAGGCACGGTCAACCACCTCTCCATGCGAGGTAAACGGGTGCTGGCTGAAATTATTGTGAAGAGCCTCACAGCCACTCAGAGGCCCGTGAAGACTGTGCCGCCACCGTTCGAGCCCAATCCGGCAGCCACCAGACATCCAGCCATCAGGAGGTCTACATCGAACCACCAGGACGTGTCCTATGCAGAGGCTCTCTCAGTGGAGCTGCTGCTTCGCCGACTACGCGAGACCCCGGCCATGCATCTCAACTGGATGAAATTAACATGCAAAATTTTTTAGGGACCCCACTCATAGCACCGCTCAAAATTTGACAGGAAAAAACAAAAAAATCAAAAACATCCAATCTGAAAAGCCAATTATCCTCAAAGAAGGTCACTCTGGTGCATCAAAACGCACAAGTGGCTACAAATAAGGGAGACGAACTGTCACTCATGTGTGAAGAACTCAATCCCGACCTGCTGATTATAACCGAACACGGTTTCAACAACAGCAACATTGACAGTTTCAAAATTCAAAATTACCAATTGGCAAACTCTTTCTGCCGCAACTCCTCCAAAGGAGGAGGTGTAGCAATTTTTTTGAGAAACAACTTTTCCTTTACCCTCGCACGTTTGGCACATCCATAGACAAATATTTTGAAGTTACAGGGGGTAAAGATAAGAACAATTCAATCACAATTTGATGTGATTGGCTTGTACAGGTCTCCCAACGGAAACGATGAATCTTTTTTTTTCAAATTTCGAACAAATTTTGTCTGACGTGACGAAGAAAAAGCGCAATTTCATTGTCATGGGGGACTTTAAACATCGACATTTTAGATGATAACAGTCCAATGACTAGAAAACTCGCTGACTTGTTGGGGTCGTTTGGCCTTAACTGGTCGATCACCTCTCCCACGAGAGTTACGACCACTTCGGCGACTGCGATTGACAATGTCGTCACAAATTTGTCAGACACCGAGGCTTTAGTGGTCGACACAGGCCATTTCAGATCACTATGGCCAACAGGTCACAATCAATGGTCATGAACCAGCAAGGGATCCAGTCAACAAAAAAACAATCAGAAACACAAGGCCCGCAAATATTAAGCTCTTAAATTTTTTTCTCGCTCAAGAAAATTGGAGCTTTCTAAATTTTGGAGATCCCCTTGAAACACAATTCAGTAGTTTTGAATCGGACCTTTACTACCACTTAAACGTGAGCTGTCCCCTGATTAACGAGGCAACAAAAGTGCACATGGATCACCAAAGGTATTCTAATTTCGAGAGAAAAAATTATTGTTTCTCTTAGAAATTAATAAGCACTCATTAGATGAAGAGTTCAAAATCTTTTTTCAAAATTACAAAAGAATTTACAGAAAGGTTATCAGAGCTGCGAAAGCTTTTTGATGTAAAACAAAGCATTGCTCACGTCCAAAAATGTCTCAAAAACCGCATGGGCCATAATAAACAATAAATCCTCACTGATCGACAAGAAAAATCGATCTCCAAATTGAAAATGAAACATATTAGTGAACCCAATGAGGATCGCTAAGGAGTTCAACAAATTTTTTGCCTCGGTTGGGACTGACCAAGGACTTAGTCCGCATCAGAACCAAAAATCCCCATCATTGATACCAAGTCCAGCAGCCTCAATGGCTCTGACCCCGGTCACAGAGGAGGAGATCGCCAGAGTGATAAGAGAACTCTCTTCGAAAAAATCGAATGATTCAAAACTATGTCTCAACGTGGCTTCTAAACTGTGCTCCAAGCATTTGTTGAGGCCACTCGAGCATCTGATTAATCTCTCTTTTCACTCGGGAACGTTTCCACCCTCTCTCAAAATTGCGAAAGTTACCCCAATTTTTAAGAAGGGCGACCCCCTTTCAACTCAAAAATTATCGCCCAATTTCAATGCTGCCGGTCTTCAGCAAAATTTTTGAAAAAGTTTTTTTCACTCGATGTGTGAATTTTTTTGAAAAAACACAACCTACTATCAGCAAACCAATTCGGATTCCGAAATGGAAAGTCAACAACTGACGCAATCGTTCGTCTGGTCGACATGATAGTAGAAGGAATGGAAGATCGAAGAGACACGTTGAGTGTATTTCTCGCGACCTATCGAAAGCATTTTGACTGTGTTGACCACCATTCCCTTATTCTCAAATTGGAACATTACGGGGTGCGAGGAGTGCCACTCAATTGGCTCGAATCGTACCTTAGTGATAGAAAACAATTTGTTGGAATTTCAGACGTTCGATCTGAAGGGAGAGGGCTTTATTATGGAGTTCCCCAGGGCTCCATCCTGAGTCCTCTACTCTTTTTGATCTACGTCAATGATGTTGGTTCATCGGTAAGCCGCGGACAACTCGTCCAGTATGCCGATGACACGACTCTATGCTTCAAAGCGAATTCAAAATCAGAACTCGAAGAGATTACATTCATTGAACTCAACAATGCGATCCAGCATTTCAATGATCTCAACCTCAGAACAAACCCAACGAAATCAACATTCATTCAATTTTGCCTGAGACAAACGAACTCAGGATCTAGTCCCACTGTCATGTTGAATGAGACTGAGATCGAAGAAGTCTACTCAACAAAATTCCTTGGAATACACCTCGATCAAGGGTTGGCATGGGATTTTTCATGTAGACAGCGTTTGTTCCAAGGTATCCTCAGGCATTTATGTTTTGAGGAGACTGTCCGAGTATTGCCCGACTCAGGTGCTGATGACGGCGTACTATGGACTAAATCTAACCCACACCTCTCCTATGGATTGGTTTTGTGGGGGGGTTGCTCAAAAAAGAAATGTTTCCAGAATCTTCATACTGCAAAAAAGAGCAGTCAGAATCATTGCCAAACTGCAAAGGAGAGAGTCGTGTAAGCCTGCATTCAAAAATCTGAAACTGTTGACACTACCCAGCCAGCCTCTACGTATTAGAGACATGCCTTTTCTTCATGTCAAAATGCGAAACCATGAGAGGTAGTAACGTACACTCTTACGCAACAAGGGGCAGGGAGAACTACCGAACTGGGAGACACAGAACGGCAGTTCATGAACGTTTACCGTCACAGGCGGGGAGTTCAATTCGTCAACAAATTGCCAAATTCAATCAAAAATGCCACAATGCTCAAAGCATTTAAAACCCGTCTGAAAACTGCGTTGATTGCAAAAGCATTCTACAGCACAGACGAGTTCATGGCACACCCATTGGGAGACCACCGAATTAGAAGACTGATTAGGTGAAAGAGTGGGACAATTCGAATGATTGGGAATGAATAAATGTTGACAATGTATGTCTAAAAGGGATTGAGATGTAAGAATGAGTGGAAAATTTTTAGTTTAAACAAATATAATGACGATTGCCATACAGTGTTATATTGGTCTAACGCAATAAAACATTTATTTATTTATAAATGGAATTATATAGTCCCTTTATTGTGTTAGTACACTGAATGATGAAATATTGCAATGATTTTCCCATTGGTTTGATTTTTTTGTCCTGCGTGTTTTAATATAACGCAACATTCCTAGTTGTTACATCAGTATTATTGTGAAAATAATTGAGTAGGTTGGGTTCTGGATGATCTCCCTCAGGCAATTGCATCTACCCATTTAAGAGATGACCTTAAAACGAGCCTCTTTAAGTTAAATTGAATAAGGAATAATCATACTGCTTACCCCAAGGGGGTTCACTTCTATAAGGCTTATACCACAAAGAATCAAACCTAAAAGAGATTTGGTCATTAGTTTCAGCGAGCGCCGTATTGGGCGCTAGGTGCAGATCTGTGAAAAATGTTGGTTCCCGCAAGTGTTGCCAGACATCCGCCCACTGTTGTCAGACAATGCGCCCACTGTTGTCGGACAATGCGCCCACTGTTTTCGGATAATGCGCCCACTGTTTTCGGATAATGCGCCCACTGTTGTCGGACAATGCGCCCACTGTTGCCAGACATCCGCCCACTGTTGTCGGACAATGCGCCCACTGTTTTTCGGATAATGCGCCCACTGTTGTCGGACAATGCGCCCACTGTTGCCAGACATTCGCCCACTGTTGTCGGACAATGCGCCCACTGTTTTCGGATAATGCGCCCACTGTTGTCGGACAATGCGCCCACTGTTTTCGGATAATGCGCCCACTGTTGTCGGACAATGCGCCCACTGTTGCCAGACATTCGCCCACTGTTGTCGGACAATGCGCCCACTGTTTTCGGATAATGCGCCCACTGTTGTCGGACAATGCGCCCACTGTTTTCGGATAATGCGCCCACTGTTTTCGGATAATGCGCCCATTGTTGTCGGACAATGCGCCCACTGTTACCAGACATTCGCCCATTGCATTCACCACATCCTACTTCTATACATCCCATCTAGGCGTGCGAATGTCGTCTAAGCTAGTCGTATACATCCATTTTTCTTCTTATACCATCCATTTAAACCTACACCGGCTACAGAAAGAACCGATGAGCCATTTTTATTTGGGCAAACTTGTGGATGTCCAAAACTCACGTGTCACATCACTAACCACCAATGTCGAAAAAAATTGGACTAAAAGGCTGCGTTTATGGTTCTAGTCTATTACGGAGGATTACTTTTGTAGTAGGTGGAGCTCCTGCGGTATGTAAAGGGTCTTTCTTATGTAAAACTACCTTCTTCTAACCACTTTGACTGGAGAAGGCTAGAATAGAAATAATAGATTTCCTTTCTTCGCAGATGGCATGACTGAAATATAAAGCCCGATCATGTGACTCAGTCAGGATTCCTGCTTCAAACCTGAATATCCTATCGTACCGGAAGCAAGATTAAAATTCTTTTAGGACTAGGTCCAATCAGTAAGTTTGTCACCTTCTCGTCCCAGTACACGAAACATTATATTCTTAGCTAGGCGTAATGTGGACTTCGAATCCTTTAAAACTTTTGGTTGCAACTTCTTTCTAACTTTCAATCTAAATTAACCATGATAAGAATTGAGACCCTTTAGTTGTTTTCATGAAATTAAGATAACAGAAAATATACATTAAGTTTTAGGTGAGTAGGGTGCATCCCCAAAGTTTTAACTCTCGTTTATATACTCGTGTTTTCAACCGAGTAAAGTTTACTTTTGTTATTTCTATTGGGAAATATTGGTTATTAATATGAATTTATCTTGTATTATGAGTATAATCGTTTATAAAAATAGTTGTTTTCATAAATATTTCTTTAATTAATTTTTAATTAAACACTTGAAAATTGTATGTGTTAAACTAAATTTATTTCCTTTCAATAAATCTAAAATACTAGTATCTTGACAATGATGTATCACAGAGAAATTTCCTGTATAAAAATTAAATGAGTTGTGTTTTACTATTTTAATGCTTCGTAATTAAAAGTTCGAAAGAATGTTTTTTTTTACTAAAAGATATTACTCTAGTTTATTTTTTTTACTGAAACCGTTTGAAATTAGTAGGAGTATTTTTACTATCCAGGATAGTTACTAAGTATACACAGGACCTGTGTATACAAAATATTACGTTATATAAGAAAGACAAGTTGCCATAACGTTATGTATTTAAATGTTTGTTTATAATATAGAGTGTGTTCCAAATGTTATGCACAAAGACAAGCAACAGCAAATATTACAGGGTCAAAGTTGTGTGTAATAACATAGCAAACAAATCAATGTGGGTAAGTTAGTTCTTAGTTACCGTCATTAGTAGCTAAATTCGAACGTTTTCTGCATGAAATCTCCAAGAAATATTTTCTAGTTTTTAAATATTGTAATCACAAATTTTCCAAGCCCAGCAAGCAGGAGGTGTAGGGTTCAAGTAATTTTTTAAATGCAAGTACCTTTGTTTTACTTAATCAAAAGAAAGTAGCTTTTTACTTATTTCAAAAATACCATGCATGTTATAATTTTCTTGTAAATTTCGTCAAATAAATAATAAAACCCCGTTTTTTGTGTGATTGTTTAAAGGAATTTTTATTATAGAATCAGGATAGTTGGTAAACTCTACTGATATTTCACTGCACATAAGTGTTGAATATCAACTGTTTGGTGAAACACAGAATTTATATAACTGGGTCAATCCAAAATGTAACTGTTACTGATTTTTCCAATAGCATGTAAGTTTCAAATTTTATAATGTTTTATAATGCTATACAACAACATAATTAAGGAACTTAATTAAATGTTTAACGCAACTTAGTTCATTCACAATAAGATTATAATAAATAGCTTAATAATTGTTTTATGTAATAGGAATGCAAACGTAAAGACTGAGTTTTAAGTAGCTTTAAATTTACAAAATAGTCTAAATATAGCATCTTTCCTGCATCACGCACATCCTTCTCCTTCAGTACTACACGCTGCTCCGCTTAAGTTTTGTTACTGATTTCGTCCAAAAAATCTAGTTACGACAGGTCTTGTGAATGTAAGGGCCAGCCGCCATTTAGAGGGAAATACGTAGCGTTGAACATTTGCACTTCCTCTTTGCCTAGATATCCCAATACTTAACATTGTGAACACATGGTGAGCGCAATACTCTTCATACACTTACAGTTCATGGAATAAGGAGGTAAACCTACTCACAAACATAGCGTGTTGTTAGCGAGTCAGCGATAAATTGTTCAGAAACCGTAACATTTGGAACACAACGAACATTTTATATTACTTAAACTCAATTTTAGTGATCCTAACTCATGATTGCAAATTGTCCAAAATAACGTTTTCATTAATAATTGGTATTGTTAACTCTCTTAATAAATCGAAGCATTGATAACGTGTATTTGACGAAAATCGGAACAGAACACGAAATTCGATCAGTCACGTTCTGTTAGAGTTATAACATTAACATTTCATAAGATCCTCAGACGATGAATTTCGCTTCAAAAGGCACCATCAATTCTCAGCGCCCAATCAATAATGAGTGAATCGAGTCTCTCAGCTTTGAAATGGAATAAGTTATCGTTACTAACTTTGTTCGTTTTGCTTTCATTCTAAATAATAATATTGACTTTAAATTGTAAAACTTTAATTGGGTTTTCTTGACTTGAAAGTGAAGTTATGGGTGAAATCCTTGCACCTCGTATTAAAATACTGAAAGGTTAATTTTCCTCAACTCGTTGTGGACATATTTTGTAGAAATGGTTATTTTTTTAAATCCATCTAATACTAAGTTTGTTTACTATTACACAACATAACAAATACAACATTTCTGACATTGCTTAAGTAAAAATATACGTCTCTCCGAAACGAAAAATCAACATCTCTCTTGGAAGAACGCTCTTTTGTTGATGTCAACAATTGCGTTCAACACTTCAACAGCCTCAATCTCCAAACAAACACAACGAAGACCAATGTCATCAACTTTGCTCTTCGGCCTGTGGATTCTCGGTGTGGTCCTGCCACTATGTTGGCAGACTCCATACTAGAAGAGGTCTATAGTTCGAGATTCCTTGGAATACACCTTGATCGAGGGTTGACATGGAATAATCAAATTGATCACGTTTGCGCCAAAATATCCTCAGGAAATTTTGTTTTGAGGAATCTAGCCAAATATTGCCCCACTCAGGTACTGATGACGGCGTATTATGGCTTGATTTACCCCCACCTTACCTACGGAGTGGCATTGTGGGGTGCTTGTGCAAACAATCAGTTGATGAGGGTCTTCAGATTGCAAAAGCAAGCGATTCGAATAATCGCACATTTGAAATTCAGAGAGTCATGCAGAGAATCTTTCAAAAGTTTGCAGCTGTTGACCCTGCCGAGTCTCTACATTTTCGAAACAACACAGTATTGTATGTCAAAATGCGTCAAGACAAGTGGCCAAGACATACATTCATATGAGACCAGAGCCAGGGGAAACTACCGAATTGGCCAACACAGAACGGTGATTTATGAACGCCTGCCATCACAAGCAGGAGTTCATTTCATCAACAAGCTGCCACACCGAATAAAAAATGCCCCAACGCCCAAGGCGTTCAAAATTCGTCTAAAACGCTTTTTAGCGACACAGGCATTTTATAATGTCGACGAGTATTTGGCAAAAAACTGGGAGACCAGCCAATAGGTATGTCGCCCCGTCGCTGGTGGTGGGATGATTGGCGAATAAAAGGAAATGAATGAAGGTGAAATTGTTGTATGTTTGATTGAGGATTTTGATGTAGAACGGATGGAAAAATTTTAGTTACAATAACGTCATTTGACGCATGCTATACATGTTAACCATGTCCTGGCAATAAAGAAATTTGATTTGATTTGATTTGACATCCATAAATTCAAGTGTGAAAAATGTTGTCCATATATTTGATTAAACTACAGGTTTCGAGAATGTTATTGCAATTCATGATATTAATATATAATATTTAAAATATGTTTAAGCAACTATGTCCAAACATTTTATGTGTACTGCGGTTAAATTATTTTTTGATTGTTTTAAGTGCAGAAAACGTTTATATGCATTCGTGCAACTTACACAAACATAGTTGATTCTGATCTTAAACTAAATTTAACGTTTAAAACATGTTTATATTTGTAAAAAAATCAGGAAGTATATTATTAAAATATTTATCTATTAATAATATTGTTATTATATTATTTCTGACGTTCTAACCAAATTTATTAAAATTTCAAACCAAACATGCAATAATTGAAACATGATTATATATATATATATATATATATAATCTATCAACAAAATATACGTGGAAGTGCTTAGGCTACCTTCCTCGTAAAATCTTTCATATTTAGCCCTGGCCTAAAAGTTTGGAGACTCCTGCTCTAGAAGATCGGCCTATAAAGCTGAAATATTTCAACCAGAACTCAACTTATGAGTGCTCTCGGCCAGTCATTAACGGCATGTGAAAGCTCTTGTACTGTCGAGTTACGGCTCTTGGCTTACGAGTTCTCTCAGCCTCTTAGGGTTTAAAAAAATTACAAAAATAACACTAAACAAATATTCATGATTAACATATTTGTAATGAAACGTCCATAATAAATTTAGTCGCAGTTCATTTACCTATAGGCTATGATGTCTAAAATAATTTTATACGAATTTGTTCTTGCCTTGAGTTTTGGTCCTTTAAAAATTTTTATTAAGTCATGTTTAAAAATAATTTGCAATTAGCTGACTCACAACATGTTTTTTAAGATTTCAAATTTCTGTGTGATATTGGTATGATATTTCAATTATGATATTGCTATAATATTCCAATTATAATATTGGTATGATATCATTAATTAACTTTCAAATGGTTTTTATTGTATATACTTTAATTATCCACTTGAGGAAAAGATAAGATTGCAAAATATCGAACATAGACTTACTATTTGTGTTATGCCTAAATATGCTAAATTTATAAGACCCTAAAATCCATCATTATAAAAACATTTAAATGAAGAGTTACTATGGTTGTTTTAAATTTTCACAACCACTGGGCCCAGCCTAGGTTTACTGATAAGCTTTATATATGTTGGGGAATGTAATTTATGGCAATAATTGGTGCTATTGCCCAGCTCTTGATTCAGTTGCCGTTATGATATTACGATTCCAGGATATGGTAAGTGGAAAGTGATTCGATTTCACATTCTATCAAACTGAAGATGTTAAAGCACCAGTGGATCGCAATTCAATTTCTTATATGTGTTATCTCTTGGAAAAGGCAGTCCCCTGTTTTGATTTTCCATTCAAAATTATATTCACAAATACTTGGATAGTTTTATCCAAACAAATAACCTAAAAATAATATTTAAGTAGTTTACTGCCAGCTTATTTGTACAATTCTAAGTGAGATATACGGATTGATCTATAATTTGTTATAAGTTTAAGTGAAATCATCACTATCAGCATACCACTTGCTTGAACTTATCAGAAAGGTAGCTACGTTTTAACAGTTACAAGGTTTTACATGTCGAATATTTAAAAAAATATTGAAAAATTAAACTTCCTACAACGTATTTCTCTTTGTGTAGATTATATACAGGGGGAAATATAACATGGCGTTTATTGCTGATATCTTCTGATTCTAATTTTTTAGCATGCGTTATACTTGGTAAACTTTAAGAAAATCAATTTTTAATTAAATAAATAACGTACGAAGAATAGACAAAATCGGTTTACACTTTTTTCTTGCTGAATGTACATGGTTTTTTATAAACTTTTATTTTCACTTACTATTGCAAAAAAAAAATGCTGACAAAATAACTAACCTTAGTTTAGTAACTGTTCGAAATTCCCTCCTTCACAATGCACACAGCACTCTGCTCGACGTAAAATATTTGTGGTGGCTCTGCGAATTATGTGTGGATTGTTTCTTATAACTGTCAAATGCGTTGCGAATTCTAACGAGTAATTCTTCCTTGGTATCAACTTTACGTTTATACACCATAGCTTTGGTATCTCCCCATAAGAAGGAGTCAAGAGGCGATAAGTCAGGCGAGCGTGGTGGCCAGTTGATTGGTCCACCACGTCCAAATCCAGTTCAAGAAATTAGCATTCAAATGATTTCTAGCTACTAAAGAAAAATGAGGAGTTGCACCATCGTGTTAGAAAATCATTTTAAATCTTTTTTGTAAAGGGATATCTTCCAAAAGAGCCGGTAAATCATTTTTCAGAAATTGTTCGTACATATTTCCTGTAAGGTTTCCTTCAAAAACGAATGGTCCTAGAATTTTGTCATCAATAACGGCACACCAAACATTAATGTGAAATCTGTGTTGGAAAAAGGTTTCTACGGTACCATGTGTATTTTCTTCGCTCCATAAATGACTATTTCTACAATTGAAGGACCTGTTTCTCGTGAAAGTTGCTTCACAGTAAATAAAATTGAATTCACCCTATCTGCATTGTCTAGAAGCCAATGAGAAAAGTTTAACCGTAAAGGGTAATCTGTCGGCAGCAAATGTTGTACCTTTTGCAGGTGAAAAGGATGAAGTCTCTCTTTACGCAAGATGCGCCACACTTTGTTTCTCGATAAACCAGTGCGATACGCAATTCGCCTCGTACAGTACTAGTACCCGGGCTACTATGAATTGTTGAATCACTTGAAGTTCATCGTTAACGCGATGATGTGCCTGCCGTTCAACCGAAAACGCAATTGTTGGAAATGATCCATTCGTTCTTAAAAACTGAAAACACTGAAGAAAAGGTTTTCGCATTCGGAATCCGCCCTGCAGGAAATCTTTCCTGATATTCACGTCGAGCAGCTTCAGCATTTCCATTAGCATATCCGTAACAGAACATTATGTCGGCAAATTCTTCATTAGAAAATTGAAAACGGCATATATTAACTTTTATACTGTATCAATATTTACACTTAACTTATCTGTATGACACTTCAATATAAAATATTCAAAAAAAGTTCGTATATTGTGATTGTTGAACAGCTGTTAGTACTGCCAACCTATGAAAGTAATATTTTTGTTACAACAGTTGTAGAATAACGTAAATTAATTCGCAATTATTGTTAAGTTTCAGATTTTATGACACTAAAGTTTTTTATTAGTACGTAATTCATTAGAAAAAATAGAAGAAGGTTTCTATAAATAAAATCTATACATAATTATTTTCAATAATATTTTCAATAATTAACAAGTTTTCTCCAAATATTAGGATGTACATTCAGTAAGAAAAAAAGTGTAATCGATTTTGTCTATTCTTCGTACGTTATTTATTTAATTAAAAATTGATTTTTCTTAAAGTTTAGTATAATTTGTATTGGCTTATTTTACAATCATTATATTAAGAAATTAATTCTTTACAAGTTTTGTTTACGTGTTTTACAAGTGGAATTTTTACGTGTTTGTTACACATTTAACAAAGTTAATCTACTTGAAACCTAAATGAAACTTGTTTTTGGACACCGAATTTTCCGTATTTCTTCAGATATCTTAAAAATTACTGCAGCTAGAGGTCTGGTACCAATTTTATTCAATTTTTCAGTTCAATTTGCATAATATACAATTAAATTTTACGTCCTGGGTAACACCCCAAAATAATTTAATAGGGCTCCCTTTTAAACGGTGGCACTGAAAGCTGGGCGAAAATCTTTCACCCTGTATAGCTCGCTAACTAAGCGTTTCTGGACCTATGTGTATATGAACTTTTTTTCGTTATTTTCACCGTAAGAACAAGTCCTGACAGTTTCTCTGTTTCTTCATGGGACACCCTGTATATGGTATCCTACATTTATAAGGAATATATACACCAGACTTATGCCATCCTTCTTCACTTAAATACTGTATCTGTGCCTCAGTCTGACTGTGTAACAGAATTCCTGGCTTGAATAGTAGAAGAAGCGTTGTCGGTTTTTCCTCTTTAATTTTCCTCTGTCATGAAACTGTACGTCACAGTTATTTATCGATATTTTTTACTATACGCAGCCTCTATGTCCTACTACTACTGCTTGTTACAACGAGATACAAGTAGGCTTAGATGTCGAGGCTGGACGTGTTGAGGGTATGGTGATTTCCCCATAGCCTCAAGAAAGCATGTTGACACTTCATCATATGTACATAATGAAGTTCACAAACTTTCTAGCACAGTTCAACGCCTTAACTCTCAAATTGATGATGCGGAGATACGCCATGTTTATTTTATTTAACACCACTTTAGGAAGGCTTGCAGTTTTCTTGAAGTTAAAGTATGGTTAGCTGATCACAAGTCTTATTTTCATATGAATGTTATAACCATTACTTTGTAATACTTTGATTAAGAGTAACCTATAAGAGCGCTTACATATGCACCTTAACTTTGGTACTATCTCAAAGGATTTTTTTTCTTTTTTTGAAAGAATTGCGGGGTGGCGCCCACCACGAAAGTCCACGCTGATAGCCCAAGGCATTTCCAGTCATATCACGTGCCAGATCGTCCAACGTAATCTGACCTCCGAAAAATACTAATTGGAAATAAGCCTGGCCATCAGTGGGGATTTTGGGAATAAACGGATTCCTTAAAAGGGTACGTAATCTTCAAGCTCAGAACATGTTAACGGAAAACTTTTTCGATTTACAATACGTTCGTACGTTCTTACCTACTTATATCGCGTAATAACAAGTAGTTTAGAGGGACATAGTAGCTTCCATTAAATACCAAAGTACTTATTTTTTTTCTTTGCAAAACTATAGAAATATTTTTTCAAATTGCATTGTTACAATACACTACACTAACAGTACCAAATACCCAGAAACGTGTTAGAACAAGTATTATTCAATGGCAATACAGATTAACATATGGTAACAATTTACGTATTGTTTAATTGGATTACATTCGCTTGAGTGACAGAACGATACAGTATAGAGGGTGTGGTCCTGACACGACATGACATGATAGGACACGTCTATTTGTGGCCGCAGTTACATGCATAATACAATGAGTTGATACAAACAGTCACACACAACTATCCAGAGCTTCACAGGCTTCTACTGAGTCTTCCAGATACATGCATAATACAATGAGTTGTCAGCGACCATCACACAGAATACCCCAGAGCTTCCCAGGCTTCTACTGAGTCTTCCATTTACATGCATAATGCAATGAGTTGTCAGCGACCGTCACACAGAATACCCCAGAGCTTCCCAGGCTTCTACTGAGTCTTCCATTTACATGCATAATGCAATGAGTTGACACCAACCGTCACACACAACTCCCCAGAGCTTCCCAGGCTTCTACTGAGTCTTCCATTTACATGCATAATACAATGAGTTGATACAAACCGTCACACACAACTATCCAGAGCTTCACAGGCTTCTACTGAGTCTTCCAGATACATGCATAATACAATGAGTTGTCAGCGACCGTCACACAGAATACCCCAGAGCTTCACAGGCTTCTACTGAGTCTTCCATTTACATGCATAATGCAATGATTTGACACCAACCGTCACACACAACTCCCCAGAGCTTCTCAGGCTTCTACTGAGTCTTCCATTTACATGCATAATGCAATGAGTTGACACCAACCGTCACACACAACTCCCCAGAGCTTCACAGGCTTCTACTGAGTCTTCCAGTTACATGCATAATGCAATGAGTTGTTAGCGACCGTCACACACAACTCCCCAGAGCTTCACAGGCTTCTACTGAGTCTTCCAGATACATGCATAATACAATGAGTTGTCAGCGACCGTCATACACAACTCTCCAGAGCTTCACAGGCTTCTACTGAGTCTTCCATCTACATGCATAATGCAATGAGTTGTTAGCGACCGTCACAACTCCCCAGAGCTTCACAGGCTTCTAATGAGTCTTCCAGGTACATGCATAATTCAATGAGTTGTTAGCGACTATCACACAGAACACCCCAGAGCTACACAGGCTTCTACTGAGTCTTCCAGTTACATGCATAATGCAATGTGTTGTTAGCGACCGTCACAACTCCCCGCAGCTAAACAGGCTTCTACTGAGTCTTCCAGTTACATGCATAATGCAATGTGTGTTTAGCAACCATCACAACTTCCCAGAGCTTCACAGGCTTCTACTGAGTCTTCCATCTACATGCATAATGCAATGAGTTGACACCAACCGTCACACACAACTCCCCAGAGCTTCCCAGGCTTCTACTGAGTCTTCCATTTACATGCATAATGCAATGAGTTGACACCAACCGTCACACACAACTCCCCAGAGCTTCCCAGGCTTCTACTGAGTCTTCCAGATACATGCATAATACAATGAGTTGTCAGAGACCGTCATACACAACTCTCCAGAGCTTCACAGGCTTCTACTGAGTCTTCCATCTACATGCATAATGCAATGAGTTGTTAGCGACCGTCACAACTCCCCAGAGCTTCACAGGCTTCTAATGAGTCTTCCAGGTACATGCATAATTCAATGAGTTGTTAGCGACTATCACACAGAACACCCCAGAGCTACACAGGCTTCTACTGAGTCTTCCAGTTACATGCATAATGCAATGTGTTGTTTAGCGACCGTCACAACTCCCCAGCTTCACAGGCTTCTACTGAGTCTTCCAGTTACATGCATAATGCAATGTGTGTTTGTCTTCCTGAGTCTTCCATCTACATGCATAATGCAATGAGTTGTTAGCGACCGTCACAACTCCCCAGAGCAACACAGGCTTCTACTGAGTCTTCCATCTACATGCATAATGTAATGTTTTGTTAGCGACCGTCACAACTCCCCAGAGCTTCACAGGCTTCTAATGAGTCTTCCAGGTACATGCATAATTCAATGAGTTGTTAGCGACCATCACACAGAACACCCCAGAGCTACACAGGCTTCTACTGAGTCTTCCAGTTACATGTATAATGCAATGTGTTGTTAGCGACCGTCACAACTTCCCAGAGCTTCACAGGCTTCTACTGAGTCTTCCATCTACATGCATAATGCAATGAGTTGTTAGCGACCGTCACAACACCCCAGAGCTACACAGGCTTCTACTGAGTCTTCCATTTACATGCATAATGCAATGAGTTGACATCAACCGTCACACACAACTCCCCAGAGCTTCACAGGATTCTACTAAGTCTTCCAGATACATGCATAATACAATGAGTTGTCAGAGACCGTCATACACAACTCTCCAGAGCTTCACAGGCTTCTACTGAGTCTTCCATCTACATGCATAATGCAATGAGTTGTTAGCGACCGTCAAAACTCCCCAGAGCTTCACAGGCTTCTAATGAGTCTTCCAGGTACATGCATAATACAATGAGTTGTTAGCGACCGTCATACACAACTCTCCAGAGCTTCACAGGCTTCTACTGAGTCTTCCATCTACATGCATAATGCAATGAGTTGTTAGCGACCGTCACAACTCCCCAGAGCTTCACAGGCTTCTAATGAGTCTTCCAGGTACATGCATAATTCAATGAGTTGTTAGCGACTATCACACAGAACACCCCAGAGCTACACAGGCTTCTACTGAGTCTTCCAGTTACATGCATAATGCAATGTGTTGTTAGCGACCGTCACAACTCCCCGGAGCTACACAGGCTTCTACTGAGTCTTCCATCTACATGCATAATGCAATGAGTTGTTAGCGACCGTCACAACTCCCCAGAGCTTCACAGGCTTCTAATGAGTCTTCCAGTTACATGCATAATGCAATGTGTTGTTAGCGACCGTCACACAGAACACCCCAGAGCTACACAGGCTTCTACTGAGTCTTCCAGTTACATGTATAATGCAATGTGTTGTTAGCGACCGTCACAACTCCCCAGAGCTACACAGGCTTCTACTGAGTCTTCCATCTACATGCATAATGTAATGTTTTGTTAGCGACCGTCACAACTCCCCAGAGCTTCACAGGCTTCTAATGAGTCTTCCAGGTACATGCATAATTCAATGAGTTGTTAGCGACCATCACACAGAACACCCCAGAGCTACACAGGCTTCTACTGAGTCTTCCAGTTACATGTATAATGCAATGTGTTGTTAGCGACCGTCACAACTTCCCAGAGCTTCACAGGCTTCTACTGAGTCTTCCATCTACATGCATAATGCAATGAGTTGTTAGCGACCGTCACAACTCCCCAGAGCTTCACAGGCTTCTAATGAGTCTTCCAGGTACATGCATAATTCAATGAGTTGTTAGCGACTATCACACAGAACACCCCAGAGCTACACAGGCTTCTACTGAGTCTTCCAGTTACATGCATAATGCAATGTGTTGTTAGCGACCGTCACAACTCCCCAGAGCTTCACAGGCTTCTACTGAGTCTTCCAGTTACATGCATAATGCAATGAGTTGTTAGCGACCGTCACACAGAACACCCCAGAGCTACACAGGCTTATACTGAGTCTTCCAGTTACATGCATAATGCAATGTGTTGTTAGCGACCGTCACAACTTCCCAGAGCTTCACAGGCTTCTACTGAGTCTTTCAGTTACATGCATAATACAATGAGTTGTTAGCGACCGTCACACCGAACACCCCAGAGCTACACAGGCTTCTACTGAGTCTTCCAGTTACATGCATAATGCAATGTGTTGTTAGCGACCGTCACAACTCCCCAGAGCTTCACAGGCTTCTATTGAGTCTTCCAGTTACATGCATAATGCAATGTGTTGTTAGCGACCGTCACAACTCCCCAGAGGTTCACAGGCTTCTAATGAGTCTTCCATTTACATGCATAATGCAATGAGTTGTTAGCGACCGTCACAACTCCCCAGAGCTTCACAGGCTTCTAATGAGTCTTCCAGGTACATGCATAATTCAATGAGTTGTTAGCTCTTTGTTTGAAGGTTATTTTGTACCTTGTACAGTAGTTATACCTTGTATAAATTATGCTTTTTGTATTAGCGACCGTCACAACTCCCCAGAGCTTCACAGGCTTCTACCGGATCTTCCAGTTACATGCAAATTAAAATGGGTAGCCACCGACTATCACACCTAACTCCCCAGAGCTTCACATGCTTTTACTGAGTCTTCCAGTTCTTGACAACAAAACACTGTGGAATTTAATCTAAATGCTAAATCCACGTGAAGTTGCGTTGGTGTGTACTCGTAGTTATGACGCAACCTGAACTTAACCTTGCTCCGTTAACTACTCGTGTCAATACATGAATTTTTGTTGTAATGTTATTAATTGGATGAATGAAATGTGTTTGTACTTTAAAATTCGATAGCATTTTGGTACGCAGCAGATAAAGTAATAAGCTGTGAAAATGAGGTCTAGCTCTGGGTTCTTGAGGACGATCTTTTAGGAAGCCCCAAAGTTTTAGGCTCGGTCAGCTAAGACGCCATGGGTTCGAATATAGGGATTCCTTTAATAAAGTGTGTAACTGAACTATGTGACGGTCTGAAACAAAACCTTGTGATGATGAATTGGAATTTTCCCCAATTTATTAACTCGTCTTCTTTATTCGGTTTTGAAGTTCTGCTTAGACGGTGTACATCAAACGTCCGGAAGAAAACAGCCATGCTAGTAGCACGTTGTTGTAAAAGATCCGCTCCGATTCTGCTCTTAGTCCTAGATCATCCACCTTCAAGAGGAAGCAGTTATTTACAATTACCTTTTTTTTAGTCTGTTGTATTTCTAATGAACTTTAGATACCGAAGAGAGTCTCGTAGCCTGATTGTTAAATGACCAGCTTACAACAGCTACAGAGAGAGTAGTTAATAAAAATATGTGGGAAAAATAAAGTGTGTCCACCATTCAACCTAAGTCCACCATTCACATTTTACATTTTACTATATTCTACACAACAATACACCAGAAGATGATGTATTGTGTGTTGGAGTAGTTGGGCTACACGTGTTCAAATCTCATGTGATTATATTTAGTTTGTTACAAAACTATTTAGTCTGCTATGTTTTCGATACCTATGTTTACCCTACAGGCCAATGTAAAGGTTATTACAAATAGACAGACAGTAGTTGTGCCTTGTATAAATTATGCCTTTTGTATTTTATAACAAGAGATTTTTGAAGTGAAATTCATAACTCTCTTATTAATAGGATTGATAGTATCGACAGAGAAATTAAATAAGATGTTTATTTATTTAACGCGAAATTAGGGCTTCATTGCCCTTTTTTAAATTTAACCTCATACAGAAACTAGATGAATTTTTTTTTTTTTTCATAATAATAAAACTATACAGTAAACTTTTGAAATATTAACAACAACAAGTACAACTTTATTGAAAAATATAAACTAAAAAATTGTATTATGATAAAAAGGTATATAAAAATATTTACAAACACATATTTACACACAAAATAATAACATGTACTTGTATATAATGAATATTATAAAAACACTATCCTCACACACACTACTCATACCAATGCAACCGCCCCAGATGACAGTGGAGACACAACTTATTGTTGTAATATCAATAAAATTGTTTTTATTACTGTCTCTCTTAGGTTTTTAGGACAAGAATCTATGTTATATATGAGAATAACAGGTATTTGCTAATACCTGACACCTCTCAGAGCCGCGACAACACTTCACAGGTATCGCCATCAACAGGGTAAACTGTTAACAGCTCCGGAAACCTTGTAACTGTCAGTTACGCAATCACTGACCCTGACTAACTAGATCCGTCCAACAGTAAAATATGGATTCAGTTTCATACTGACACATTTTAAACTTCTTAGGGCTTCCATAATTTGCCACTTCACACTTTTGTGTTCAAACACGTACGAAGCCTGCAAAATTGCGTGAGACGCAGCGGGCATTATTATAATAGCTAGTATATTATATTCTGTCATACTAGAAGTACAGGCAGGGGTTAGTGTCATTTTTACTAGTCAAGAAAAGAAAGTAATTTCAGTATTATTTCTATTCTTAGGAGTCATGTTAGTACTTTGATAGTAAACAATTGTACTATAACAGGTCGCAATATTGGCCAGATGTCGATACTATTATCAATTCTGCTTTATTACAGACTAGGAAATCATTTTTTTATCGGTTAAGCAGACAACACAAGACGAGAAAGCCCTATAAGAGGCGGACCAACACAACAAGTATCTTAACACACTTTCCCAGTAATATACATTATGCCACTAATACATATTTATGTATATTGAATTAATTATTATACTTATTCTACTTAATATAAATATATTTTGTTGATGTTGCTGATGTTGATGTTGATAAATATAACAACTATATGTGTAGAAGACATATTAGTACCTATACGTCCTTAGTATCCAGCAACTAATAAAAACAGAAAATTTTAGAAATTTTGGCATGATCTTTAATTAAAAAATCATTGTTTGACCATAAATATTAATCTTTAACAGGAGCTTCCACGTTATTTATAACCCTGTTATTTGTGTGTTTTTATCTCTTCAACTTAATTTTGGTTTGATTGCTAAAATGTATGAATATTTGTTAATTTTGAAGTACTTATTTTATTTGAAATTTCAAACATTTCGATCTCGGGATATTTTAAAATTATACCAGTCTACTCCAAAGTCAAAGTTGTTGTTTTCATTTAGAATCATTACACGACCACTTAGTGATGGTGGGAAAGGTTGGTTCATGTGAACGTTGAGTTCAGCTCCAGTTAACGTTACCCTTGGTGAAGTTTCTGGAATCTGAAACTGTAACAGAATAGACTACTGGAATATGGATTCATGTTCTTCGTACAAAATATAGGTGTCTCTAATGTCAAAACTATGTAAATTTTTCGTTTCGACTTTTTCGAGCTTTTTAGACAAACATGGCTTCAGATTCCAGACGCTTCACTGAGAGAGAGGTAAAGTGGAGCTACACTAAACGTTCATATTACACGATTGTTGTAATTTGAACTGATAAAGTACCAAAATAACTATAAATTTAAATAATTTCCAACATAAAACAGTTGGACACATGCAGCGGAGTGTCAGAGCATAGGCTTCCGTAAGAACTCTGTTCTAAACATTCGCATTGACATTCCCGGTAGGGAAGAGTAAGACTGAATCCCTAAATGAGAGGAAACAGCTCAATACACATGTTCAAATATTCTGGACCGTTTTCCCTTCAAATATAAATTTATAATAACTTTAATGCCACTATAAAGATTATAATGTTACAGCACTAGCGTTAAAAACCACATTATTTATTCTATTCTTAAACTGACTAAAAATCGTTACATATAGACATATAGGTCATAACACTAAAATAGCAGAAATGATAGACGAATTTAAAATGTTCTAAATTAAATATTATTTAGCACATATATTAATCAATTATTGAATAAATTATAATATTAAAAAAATAACCACTTAATAAAAAATTATAATTAACTGATTTTAATATTAATTTACTAAATAACTTATATAAACTAATTTCCGACAGGCCATAATTTAAGGATTGTTGACATACAGTCACCGACCAAACTCTACAAGCAATACAGCCTAATATAAATGATGATTTATGTAGATATATGGGTAGTGGTAACGTATCTAATAGCAATAAACCAGTCAGATACATCTGGTGTCTGCTAATGGCGTAAACGTCCATAACAGAGATGTCTTTCACACACTTTCTGTTTTTGATTTGTTCAATAATTCCTGCACTTATATGGGTTGAATCGCGATGGTTGATTTTTGTCTCAAACATTTCATTAGTTTGCAAAAAATTTAAAAGAATATATAAAATATCTAAGACAAATAAAATAGAAATGTACCACGTATGTAATTGTATTTAAAATCAATTAAACACACAATAGTTAATATTTAAAAGTTCAAAGAAATCTGTATACAGAAAGTTTACAAAAACAGTATATACAATATTCCCAAGCGCAAGCATGCGTGTGTGGGCATCATTTTAATATACATGCTAACATTTCATTATTCGACACGAGAACTTATGTCATCACATGATATAAAATATCAAACTTATAAAAACTTATAACTTATAAAAATAAATATATTCTAAATACTTATATACTACACGTTACATTCTTATATTACACCAATACTAAAAGTCTTACATTATCTGAAATACTTCAAGATTTATTAATATTGAAAATGCATAGGCCTATATGTGACAGGAACTGTAACAAATAACAATAAAAAATTATTAAGTTAAGTTACATTATTCAAGAAAGGCGCCTGCTGGCAAAATGTCTATCGCCCTGTACATTTAGGGGATGCAAATATAGTATTACGCATATATTCAAGGTGCAAAACATATACGTCCATAATATTATCCAGTAAAATTTCATACCATTTAAAAAAGTCAATAAATAATTTAATAATAATAAATATTACAAATTTGGAACACTAGGTAACAATAATATCAGGCAATCGAATTTAAAAAGGTGTCAAATGATAACAGGCAATACTATTTTATCAAGACATAAATTAATACTTAACTAAGAAATAACAACTATAAACTTCATATACTGTGTAGCGACGACATAAAAGCAATGGAGATTAAATACAATGGATAAACATACAACTGCCATGATATTAACCTAGTGTTTGTTAGTCACAACGTATTGGTGCATTTTACATCTTTGATACTTGTAAATTTAATTCTACAAAAATGTGGGTCACATTTATATGGTATTAAAGCCATATTATATATATATATATATATATATATATATATATATATATATATATATATATATATATATATATAATGGTAGCACATTCACCCGGCAAGTGAGAGATCCGGGTTCGACTCCCGGCGGAGCAAGTACTTTTTGTGATTCAATGTTTATTGAAATTAAATAAGGCTATTGCTATTTATACAATTTTAACGTATATATATATATATATATATATATATATATATATATATATATAAAATCTTTAACTTTTAACTTTGAATATGTTATAATCCATCAATTTTACCTAATAACTATATGAATGATATTTTTAGTCGGGCTTATCACAAATCTAACGACACCCAAAATTATTCAAAACATAATAAATATCTGATTTAGAGCAGGTTTACTGTGAAAATACGCGGTCTGCTCTGATGTCCTCAAAGAATAGCAAACAATACAAATATGTAATAAACAGAAGCTCCTGAAGATCTTATGCGTATTGCGCTCAGATTTGAGTTCTTTGATAAAGATAAATACATAAAGACAGATGGGAAACTAAGTACCGGAGATAATGTGCGATACTGAGCAAAAAATAATGTTATGTACCTTTGTCTATAGAGTTATGGAACACTCTGTATAGTGCTGTAGATTGAGCTTATTTATATTGGTCACTCTTAAATTACATGAAAAACATAAAACCAATATTTAAAACTTTTATTGTTTTGTGAGGCCTTTCGATAGCGAGGCTATCTTCCTCAGAAACATCAAATGTGATGTGTCTGAAGAAGATAGCCTCGCTATCGAAAGGCCTCACAAAACAATAAAAGTTTTAAATATTGGTTTTATGTTTTTCATGTAATTTACTCCGTATAGTATAATGGCAGAAACAAGTTTAATATTGTATAGCCCTTTTGGACCTAATTCCTTTTAAACGTGCCATATATTACATACCTATTTAACTCTTAATAGCGCAGAGTTGAATGAGATAACTACAATCTTTGTGAATTCTGCACGTACTAAAGTGACCATATTGCTATACTAGACTGTTACGGGTTAAACAATTTATATAGTAACTAACAACTAATATACCACCTAGTTTAATATTATATATGCATCACTTTTTGAATGGCCTTTATGAATAACTAAATGGATTATTAGTGGTACTATAAAATTAAACTTGAGGTCATATGTTTTGTGTGTGGTATATACTTTCAAAACAGTCCTGCGACTAATATAATATGCTTAATTTAGCAAAATATAGATAATAGTTCGATATTGAAATCTATGAGCAGTTCCAAACATGTATCTCCGAATTCTATTGTGGCCGAGTATCTATTGTGAGAAGACCCTCACGGGAGCACCGGTTGACCGCAGTAGAAACGTCAGCACGGCTCACAATCAGCTCCTATTGTTAATCCAATCAGAATGTTTTAATCCACTTGTTAACGTGGAACCAGTGCTGATGTGCACAGTCTACTGTGTGTATAACCGACATGTACCGCCGCAACTGTCAACACAGCTGGGAGCAATATGACTGTTAACGTGGAACCAGTGCTGATTTACACAGTCTGCTGTGTGGATAACCGACACGTACCGCCGCAACTGTCAACACAGCTGGGAGCAATATGACTGTTAACGTGGAACCAGTGCTGATTTACACAGTGTGCTATGTGGATAACCGACACGTACCGCCGCAACTGTCAACACAGCTGGGAGCAATATGACTGTTAACGTGGAACCAGTGCTGATTTACACAGTGTGCTGTGTGGATAACCGACACGTACCGCCGCAACTGTCAACACAGCTGGGAGCAATATGACTGTTAACGTGGAACCAGTGCTGATTTACACAGTCTGCTGTGTGGATAACCGACACGTACCGCCGCAACTGTCAACACAGCTGGGAGCAATATGACTGTTAACGTGGAACCAGTGCTGATTTACACAGTGTGCTGTGTGGATAACCGACACGTACCGCCGCAACTGTCAACACAGCTGGGAGCAATATGACTGTTAACGTGGAACCAGTGCTGATTTACACAGTGTGCTGTGTGGATAACCGACACGTACCGCCGCAACTGTCAACACAGCTGGGAGCAATATGACTGTTAACGTGGAACCAGTGCTGATTTACACAGTGTGCTGTATGAATAACCGACACGTACCGCCGCAACTGTCAACACAGCTGGGAGCAATATGACTGTTAACGTGGAACCAGTGCTGATTTACACAGTGTGCTGTGTGAATAACCGACACGTACCGCCGCAACTGTCAACACAGCTGGGAGCAATATGACTGTTAACGTGGAACCAGTGCTGATTTGCACAGTGTGCTGTGTGAATAACCGACATGTACCGCCGCAACTGTCAACACAGCTTGGAGCAATATGACTGGCCTCGGGCCAGTGGCGATTTGATCATCTTCTGCCATCTCTGGGGCTGGAAGTGAGCGACGTTTAGCTAGAAGTCACGTACACCAGCATAGACACATTCAAGATACTGATAAACTGTTTGTTGTTTTTGTTTCAAATTCATTTATGTTCATTTTACAGTTTTTAAAGTGGATGCACAAGCCTCAACAGCAACGTAAATTTAAAATCTTTTCTGATGGCTCTGATATATGGAATGAATGTTATAGGAGGTATTAAATACCCTCCAAAAAAAGAGGTTCTGGAATCTTTCCCTTATAAATTTTTAAGATTTAATACATCATGAATAACTAGCTAGTCGTTCTAGCTTAACACTAACTACAAGGTGCAGTATAACAGGATTTTGGACTTTATTTGACATCGTTATATGTTACAAAAAGTTAAAACAAAACATTTCAAGGATTGGAATGTAACCTGCTTCTACGTCAGGTGGGAGAGCTTCTTAGTGCATACAAAAATAAATAACAGAAAGAAGAAAAAGAGGAAACGAAAGGGTTTAAACATACCCAGAAGCTGCTTGGAGTCTAGTCAGGCGTTGACACTGCATAGAATGCAGGTCGCGAGCACAAGTGTTTGTACGAGAAACACAATCACACATCACACCGGCACAGATAAAAGTGGAATACTAACATGTAAATCGATGTCGGCTCTTTCTTAGGCACCGCGTCGTGTCACCTGTAACAATGGGTCAGGAAGGCGATGGTCAGGAGGAGGAAGGGGGCAATCTTCCGTGATTATGTTTTATTCTAGACCTTCGTGTCATGGTGTGGGTAGGAATTTTGTTGGATGGTGTTTCTTTAATTGGTATAATATTTTTAGGTTTCCTAGTTAGTTCTTTTTGTAATATTACCACTCAAAGTGGTCTAATCTCAACCGAAGGTTCACAGCGGTTGGTCTTCTATTTTAATGTATGAAGCCTCAATAAGTTTTAGTTTGAAAAAAGGTGCAATTGTAATTTTTGTCTTTCAAACTTTCCGTGGTTTCAGCCATGTAAGCCTCCTCCCTACTCCCTATATACGCCTATGAGCCTGGAGGAAAGAGTTATATAATTAAAATAAACACAAATTCATCTACTCAATAAGTATAATCTTCCATAACGAGTTATTACATGTTTCAAGATTATCATTAAAAAGTATTGTTATGATGGAAAATATAAATCTGATTTTTAAGTAAACATATTATTAAGTACACAACACTAAACAACTATGGTGGCAAAGTTTGATTCGATTGTAATATAGAGTTTAGCTTTAATTCACATTCCGCTTAGTGGAGAGGTTAAAACCTGACCTTGTCACAGACTCCATACCTGGATACGGAAAGCCTCGTCTGAAGAGATCCAGTAATACCGAAACAGTAGAGTACCTCAGCAATACTAAGTATCCTTGTACAGACCAGCATTATCAACAACCAACATAGTCAGTAGTGACGAAGTCGTTGGAAACTTACTCTCGGCAACAGATAAGTTCATTGTTGTCCGTTGGCAATTTAGATTTTTTGAAAGAGCTATAAATATGAGCAGAGTAACACTACCTAAAGGTTTTAGTCATTATTTTTGCAGTTTATGAAACATCCAAGATATCCAAGAAGTGAATAGGATATATATTATTATGAATTTTTATAACATTTTAAGAACAACATTGAACTAGGACTTTTTCATAAGTTATACCGTTTTTAAGTGGAATAAGAAATATCCAGTATTTGTTACTGTTCATTTTTAGATCGGCAATTTGATCTCTTCTTTATATAGATAGCTAACATTAAATACAAACCATAAAGTAGCAATGATGGTTAAATTAGACAAGCCATATCATAATGACCTATGACGAGCAGAAGTCGCAAATTATAAGAACACAAGTTGGGCGTGTAAACTCAAGGGACACCATATCTGAAACATGCACATCTAACCATGCAAGAACACAAAATAAGGATATCCATAATAATATTGTAAGATATGTATGTCTCAACCTAAGAGAAAATAATACCATCAATCTTGTCCGGGGAGTTCAGGAACATTCTGTATATTCGATGCCGGAGTTATGGCAGGTAGGCTTTGTAAATGATAATGTGCGTAACGTTTGACTGTTATTGACATGCAACATTTTGTTTTACATTAGGAAAAGGATTTCATTTTTATCAAAAACTATGTTTTCAGAAGTGAAGACAGTATTTCAATTATAAGAAAGGAAATATTCATTGTAAAATAAAAATCATTTACCTGCCCTGAACATTTTGAGAAACACACAGTCTATTCAGGTATTTTATAAAACACCTACTTTTAAATATTAATAATGGTTCCTTATGTAACTTTCCAAAATACACAACACACGTGATCGTGGAGCTAGGTTCGAAATCCCCTACCAGGTTTATTCGTCCTTACAAGAACTTCCGCAATTGCTTATTTTGCTTATGGGATTTCCATAATAACTTTTAGCACACCTAAGTGTTTGTCGTAAGGAGTAGGCATTTTGGAAAATATTAGCGACACAAAATTGTAATTTCATAATAAATTTATTGAATAGATAACTATTCATATATTTATAAATTTCATGGAATTAAAAGTGAAATAAAATCGAAAAATTTACGCACAGATAAATTCTTTCACATAACTTATCTGTTCAGAAAAAGCTATCACGGAAAATTGTGTTGAAGATTGTTTTTCAAGTTCCATCAGTCAAGAGGCAACAAGAAACTTTCAGTACTAAGAGATAAGTGATTCCTGCTTCCGTAAACCCAAATTCACCAATATATTCCACTACGCTAGGTAATGCTTACCTAAAACTATTACCATAATTGCTATACCTTTTCGAAAGAATACTCTGTACCTTAATTTGTGCCATTAAAATATTAACGATTTATACATTATATAATATTAAATATTTGTCTCTATATGATTTCATAGTTATACCTTACAACATGATAAAGGATTTTAAATGACGTCTTAATATTCCTGAGGTCAAAGATTATCAATACTTAAGAAATATTCTTCTCGTCATTCCTTATTGCAGGAACGGGTTTTAAAAGCCTGCGACTAATGAACGAAATGTTCGCAAGAAGAGGAAATAAATCTTTTAGGGGAATCACAACTTATGAGATTGCGCTTCGTCTAGAGATAGGAAAATCTCTCCCTCGAGAATAAATGTTATCTAACTTAAGTACCAAACCTCATTTAGCATCATCAATCTTATCAAATGTGGCAGCGATTATAAAATCCCTAAAGTCGTCGTACATTCATCCGGTTGTGAATTCAACCTCTCTCTTCAACATCAACAACTTTCAGTTATAAACTAAATACCCTGACAATGTTGAGCATTTTTCATGGTATACCTGCAGCAAAAGACACGATTTTAATCCCTTCGCTCCAGTTTTTAATATTAAGCAATCTGATCATTGTATAGTAAAACATGATAAAACGAATAAATTCTATACCTCTTCCTCCTACATCCTTAGTCTTGGTTGTTGTGATTTTCCCGAGGTAGAGTCCTGCACCTGAAATAGATAGATTTCTATTAAAATAGCCATATAACAAAACAAACTTTTATAAGACAAACAATTCAATCTATACTATGTTCAATATGATCTTTTATGTTATTGTATGATAACCTTAGTATAGAATAACTAGTCTATAGTTAAATTAAAAATGCGATACAAAATACCACGATTTTTATTTTGTATTGCTGGAGAGGTAAAACATAGTATTGGATAAATCGTATACAGTGTATCCATAATGTAGGGACTGTACACCACTTCATGACATAATATTAAGAGTGCTCTATATTACCATAAATTACTAGTTCTTTTCTCTCTGTATTTTTTAAATTTTCTAATTTTTGGGTTCGTCTTGGATCCACTAGCTAGGATTTAGGTTTAACATTTTATAATATGAATAGGAACATGTGAAGCATTTCATATAATGACAGAACTTCCTATCAAACACCACCGGATTATCTCAATGAGTACTAATAACACTATGAACACTTAAGCCTCTAAACAAACATTGAAAAATATTAAACTGCGATACACTAAATTATGACAAACTGAAAGGTGCAACTGACGTTTACTGACTTGATTCTAGCGAACATACATGGCAGATTGGTTAGCTCAGTTTAACAAATATAAAGTTTTAATTTAATTTTACAAAGATTTAAAAACATATGGCCCAGCAGCTTTTTTGAAATTATATGATAGTTATCAATCCACTCGAATACTGCTATATATAAATACACCAACCACTCTCTCCTCTTTCTCAACACAACACAAAAATGCCTCAGTTAACACTTTTTGCTAAACGATATAAAAAATATAATTGGTGACCTAGGAAGTCAGAAATGCAAAATATAAGAGTTAAAGTCAAGTGTATCACCATTTTGTTTTAAAAAATGTTTCACATTACAACGCGAAAATCCACAAAGACACTTTTATTTTTCAAAATTACTTATTTATTTAAACCATATACCTATAATCGAAGCAAGCAGTTCTTGCAAATTAGAAAAGTTAAAATCAGTAGAGAGAAGGAATCATTAAGAGATCAACCCAGAGGAAATCTAAGTTTAAGAGTAAACTTTCGATTAGATTCTGTGAAGCAGCAACGCTGTAAACAGTTTACAATCAGTCTGGTATTGAAATCCAGCATTCACATCAGCGTTAATTTCGTTATTTCTAAACTGGATACAATTAAATATCACTTCAAGTGCTGCATCCTCCACGTGTACTATAATATTAAATATACTACAGTAACTGAATTTTGCTATCTGTGTTCGCTGTTTTCAAGTATTAATGGCATTTATTCATTTATAAGAGTTTTATATACACTTATACAAGAAAGAAAAAAATTCGAAAAGACTTCTCCATTTATAACAAAAAGTAAATTAGAATTATTTACTTACGTAATGTCTAACTTAATAATATTTATAAGGGTATTAAGTAACATATTTAAGTAGGATATATTTTTATTTATTAAGTAACGAATTAGTATTTAGACTTTATTGTTCTGAAAACCGTAAAATCATATAAAGTTTTGTAAAAGTAAGAAAATAAACCAAAGATAAACACAATAAATTTAATAAATTGTCAGCTGAATATTTTTAAACGCATCCTAAAAATATGTATAGTATACTTCAAGGTGGAAAGTCTATAAATCGGAATTGTTAAATTCATATACGAACACAACAGTATACATAGTGAGATACTAGTTTCATAATTAATTAGTTATTAATCATCATAATTAATCAGTAATTAATTAGTTAACACGTATATAAAAACCATTTAACTGGTGTTGTTTTTCTTCATTTAATCAGACTGAGTTCTTTGTTGCATAACTATGGGCAATTAAGAGCGTAACCTGGCCGAAAGTAAAACTCGAAAACGAAAGAGTAAACTTTAAATTAGATTCTGCTAAACCACGTAATCCTCTTTACGTAAAAGGACTATTTGACTTAGCAAAGCAACCACGTTTGCACAACAGAAACCGTATACAAAACATGAAAATAAAGAAATATCAATTTCTAATTACTATCTTATTGCCAGATATAGTAGTACCGAATTAGTGCACTGCACGTTGGAGTCAGTCAATTTGTTACAATCGTTATATATTTATCTTGCTTGTTAATAATGAATTTTGGATAATTATAAATTAATACGTTTTCCGGTTGACACGTCGTTAAAGCATGAATAATTCAAATAAAATCTTGAGATAATTATTAAGTTTTCGCTATCTTTCCACATCCAAAAATTACATCATTAGATCTTGGATGCCTCCACTAAAGTTAAGTGAAGATTGATTGACAATTCCTTAGTTACAGTTACACAGTTATCAAGCTTTTATATAGTATTGCAAAATAAGGCTATTTCGTTGAAACCACTAATAATAAAAAATAAATCGTAATCATAAAATGTCAGGTAATCGTAAGAAATATTATAACAGTAGTAAATATTATTTTTACCTGCTAATCCGAATTTTAAAATTCGTTTTAAATTAATTCTTTGAACGGTTATTAAAGGCATATGTTTATTTTTTAGCGAACACCTATTGCACTTTTTTCATTGTTAATGCATGTGAAAAAGTATCACCCAAATATAGGGGGAAATGGCTGATTCAACAAATCATTCTGGCTTCATATGTATTCCTATTTTTTGTGAAAACGCGTAAACTCAGAAGCTATCTGTTTCTAAATAAAAATATTCTACAGGTTTTGATATCGTATGATTAACTTTACCAGGGACTGGTATCCAAAATTTATTGATAACATTCAGCATCTGTTAAAACAGGCAATCACGCAATAAAAAAGTTATACCTGTATTTTGATTATTTTTGTATTTTGTTAATATTGGGTGTGTGAAGTTTTCACTTCATTACTTCACCAAGCATATCTGGCGTAAATATTTGCACTGTGAAAATATTTTATTTTCATTAACCTTTCTTTCTGTTTTCATTAATGAATAAAAGAATATCCGTGAAAATCCAGTATTGGATGTGAAAGTTTAGACACGTGCTTATCCACGATCTTTCTTAACAAGGAAATGTTCCTTTATAACCAACTCAAGATTTGTTTAGTTTCCCAGACTTCAGCTGTTCGAGGCACTAACAATATTGACTTTGTTAGTTCAGAGTAGAGCGTTCCATTATAACAAAACTCTTGCTTCTTCTCTATGAAATAAAAATAATAAAATGTAAATGTTTCTATATAACCAACTCAAGATTTGTTTAGTTTATTAGTTCAGAGTAGAGCGTTACATTATAACAAACTCTTGCTTCTTCTCTATGAAATAAAAATGATAAAAATGTAAATGTTTCTATATAACCAACTCAAGATTTGTTTAGTTTATTAGTTCAGAGTAGAGCGTTCCATTATAACAAAACTCTTGCTTCTTCTCTATGAAATAAAAATGATAAAATGTAAATGTTTCTATATAACCAACTCAAGATTTGTTTAGTTTATTAGTTCAGAGTAGAGCGTTACATTATAACAAACTCTTGCTTCTTCTCTATGAAATAAAAATGATAAAATGTAAATGTTTCTATATAACCAACTCAAGATTTGTTTAGTTTATTAGTTCAGAGTAGAGCGTTCCATTATAACAAACTCTTGCTTCTTCTCTATGAAATAAAAATAGTAAAATGTAAATGTTTCTATATAACCAACTCAAGATTTGTTTAGTTTATTAGTTCAGAGTAGAGCGTTATATTATAACAAACTCTTGCTTCTTCTCTATGAACTAAAAATAATAAAATTTAAATGTTTTTATATAACCAACTCAAGATGTGTTTATTTTATTAGTTCAGAGTAGAGCTTTACATTATAAAAACGTTTCCTTCTTCTCCATGAAATAAAAATGATAAAGTTTAAATAATTTCATTATAAAATATTACAAACAAATATTCAGTTCATTGCAATGTGCATTTACCTTTGAAAAGAAGTGTGTATAAGTGTTAAGACATGATACATGATTAATAATCGTTATTTTTAAAAGCGCCATTATTTTTTCAAGTAGACTTAGACAAGTTCCATATTAACTTAAAAAGTATTCTATCCCTTTAAATATCCTCTGATTAATATGATAACATCACTTTATCCTCAATTTGTGCCAACAATGATGATTTGAACAAATTATTTAATTTATTGTAAATAAAGTAAGTTATTATTTAATATACATTTAACATATACACTATGTAAACCCTAAACATCAATTTTTTTTATTTTACTTCATTAAGAAAATAGAACTGCTTTCAGTCATAAATTAATTATAAATTAAAAGATGTAAATACTTGAAGTATAGCTAATGTTGTGTGTACTAAATTCACATTATTATCTTCAGTCTTTTTCATTTAGACCCGTAAAAAATTAACCATATTTTCTACTTTAAGTATACCTGTAATTTCACGTGCAGACAGATATACATGCACATATATTCTAAGAAGTTATCTAAAAGATATGATTTTGACAATTCCAATATCGATATGCACCACCTTAACAACATTGTCCATGCGATGGTACTAAGCTTGGTCTTTACATGATACTTTATGACATGGTAGGAAAACCACATTCATGGTCGCAGTTTTACACGTCAAATACTAAACTTTCACCAACAATTACACACAGGTCACAATAGACGCAGGTTTGCACACAATTCCTCAGGGTTTGGGTAAACACGTCACCGCGCTGTGTTATACATCAAATACTAAACTGTCACCAACAATTACACACAGGTCACAATAGACGCAGGTTTGCACACAATTCCTCAGGGTTTGGGTAAACACGTCACCGCGCTGTGTTATACATCAAATACTAAACTGTCACCAACAATTACACACAGGTCACAATAGACGCAGGTTTACACACAATTCCTCAGGGTTTGGGTAAACACGTCACCGCGCTGTGTTATACATCAAATACTAAACTGTCACCAACAATTACACACAGGTCACAATAGACGCAGGTTTACACACAATTCCTCAGGGTTTGGGTAAACACGTCACCGCGCTGTGTTATACATCAAATACTAAACTGTCACCAACAATTACACACAGGTCACAATAGACGCAGGTTTGCACACAATTCCTCAGGGTTTGGGTAAACACGTCACCGCGCTGTGTTATACATCAAATACTAAACTGTCACCAACAATTACACACAGGTCACAATAGACGCAGGTTTACACACAATTCCTCAGGGTTTGGGTAAACACGTCACCGCGCTGTGTTATACATCAAATACTAAACTGTCACCAACAATTACACACAGGTCACAATAGACGCAGGTTTGCACACAATTCCTCAGGGTTTGGGTAAACACGTCACCGCGCTGTGTTATACATCAAATACTAAACTGTCACCAACAATTACACACAGGTCACAATAGACGCAGGTTTGCACACAATTCCTCAGGGTTTGGGTAAACACGTCACCGCGCTGTGTTATACATCAAATACTAAACTGTCACCAACAATTACACACAGGTCACAATAGACGCAGGTTTGCACACAATTCCTCAGGGTTTGGGTAAACACGTCACCGCGCTGTGTTATACATCAAATACTAAACTGTCACCAACAATTACACACAGGTCACAATAGACGCAGGTTTACACACAATTCCTCAGGGTTTGGGTAAACACGTCACCACGCTGTGTTATACATCAAATACTAAACTGTCACCAACAATTACACACAGGTCACAATAGACGCAGGTTTGCACACAATTCCTCAGGGTTTGGGTAAACACGTCACCGCGCTGTGTTATACATCAAATACTAAACTGTCACCAACAATTACACACAGGTCACAATAGACGCAGGTTTGCACACAATTCCTCAGGGTTTGGGTAAACACGTCACCGCGCTGTGTTATACATCAAATACTAAACTGTCACCAACAATTACACACAGGTCACAATAGACGCAGGTTTGCACACAATTCCTCAGGGTTTGGGTAAACACGTCACCACGCTGTGTTATACATCAAATACTAAACTGTCACCAACAATTACACACAGGTCACAATAGACGCAGGTTTGCACACAATTCCTCAGGGTTTGGGTAAACACGTCACCGCGCTGTGTTATACATCAAATACTAAACTGTCACCAACAATTACACACAGGTCACAATAGACGCAGGTTTGCATACAATTCCTCAGGGTTTGGGTAAACACGTCACCACGCTGTGTTATACATCAAATACTAAACTGTCACCGACAATTACACACAGGTCACAATAGACGCAGGTTTGCATACAATTCCTCAGGGTTTGGGTAAACAAGTCATTGCGAAGTTGTAATCTAAATGCTAAATACGCGTCAGGTTTTGATTGAGTTTAGCATCGCAGTTAACTTACAGCATCGCGGTTAACTACCAGTATCGTAGAAACTTACAGCATCGTAGTTAAATTACAGCATCTCAGTTAACTTACAGCATCGCGGTTAACTACCAGTATCGTAGAAACTTACAGCATCGTATTTAACTACCAGTATCGTAGAAACTTACAGCATCGTAGTTAACTTACAGCATCGTAGTTGACTACCAGTATCGTAGTTAACGTACTAGCATCGTAGTTAACTACTAGCATCGTAGTTAACTTACAGCATCGCAGTTAACTACCAGCATCGTAGAAACTTACAGCATCGTAGTTGACTTACATCGATAATACTTGAACCTTGTCGATGAACCCTACAGCAGCGTTGTTAACTTACTGCATCACAGTTAACGTTTTTGTATAAAATCATAGATATTTAACGCTTATTATTAGCTTTATAACTGTGAACTAATCATGTTATACGTTTAACACGCGTAATAATAGGCTGAACGTTAACAAAACATGTCATTTGAGAGGCTGGAAAACTTATTTAGTAAAAGTATTTCTCTCTGTATCTCTGTCCGCCCGATACCTCCAGCACGAACTGAGCTATAAACATTTCTATACAAGCAACAACTAGTTCGTTGATTGTTGCATGCTACTTACAAGACTTGGCTGAGCGATAGTGGATACTTTTAGATTGGTCTAACAGCTGGGTAATCATGATGGTAATGAGAAAATAGCAGGGTAAAAATATGTAAACGATCTTAGTAAAATCATATGACATTTTTACATGTGACATATTATTAAAAAGTGCATGCATCCTCAGAGATACCTCTTACCTCATTTTAAAAGAATATATTTTGCATATTTGGCTAGGAAATTAAATTTAATGTTATATAAATTTATAAGACCTTTGAAAACCTCTAATGCTTCAAGTAGCCTTCTGGACTAACTGACTTTTAGTTTCTGAGTGCTCGTCTCCCCTGTTACATAAACTATAATTGCAAAACCATTGAAGATATACTAAATTAGCTTCTCGGCCTCATCAATGATTTATTAGCAAAGTCCACTATATCATGTCCAAAATGTGAAATCAATTTCAACTATTATGAGGTACTTGAAATCATTACCGATATGGAAATATCAAAGTGCCACACAAGCAGTTTCATTTGTTGATGGTCTAATAAGGGTGCTCTAAACCATTTATTAAGGTAGTACCAATAAATATACAGCAGAGCAACAAACTGTCAACACAGCTGGGAGCAATATGACTGGCCCCGAGCCAGCGGTGATTTGTTTATGCTTCTGTCATCGTAGTGGCTGGAAGAGAGCGACATTGACACAAATATGCTTGCTAGGCGTGTAAACATGGGCATTGCCACAGGGCATGGATGGATACAGAAAAATTTAGAAACTAATTGCTGGCATTTCTTACTTTCTTGCAGGTATTCCAGGGTATATAGATATATTTCAGATTACTTTACTTTCTGGTTTCCTTTGAAACGCGTGTTGAACGTTATGAATGAATTCTAAGAACGCGTAAGGACACCAACAGTCTTATGCTACACATTTAGGGGTTCGGATCCATCATTTAGCATTAATTAATTACTGTTATCAATATTGGAGAACATTTACCGTTTCTAACAACAAAGATTGTTTGAAAATGGAGCACATTCATTAAAATTACAACAAATCTTATTACAGTATTTTAACAAAATAAAAACGAAAATAATAAAGTAATTATTTTTAAATGACGTTATTAATGTCTCTCATTATATAGGTTGCTCTTTGAATTATTCATTTTAGAATTTTGACTGAATAAAAAATAATATTTTTCTTGGTTGAAAGGATAGGAAATCAAGCATTAAGCTGTGTCCTTTCAATATGTGATACTGAGTTTTGGGCCAATTAAAAATCTCTTAACAAGGATACAATATCTCAAACTAAGTTTTTGAGTTCAACTTTATAAACTCAGATTAGTATACATCTGGTGAGTCCAGAAAATATTTTCAATCTCTCAAATAATCAGATGGAAAAACTTTGAGTGATCCTTACATTTCCTTCGTCTCCCTCTCCATTTCACACTGGATTCTTTGATGAACTAGATAAATGGCTTGCTAATCATGGCTTGCTATTGAACCTCAACAGCTATGGACGAAGACTTTTTCAGAATATTTGGTCAGTCTTGTTTTGATAAGGTCACAAATATCTTTCCTGTGGCTTCTTCAGGACTTTGACCCTTTTGTGCACTTGAATTCAATAAATCAAATTGAGAGATCTGAGACGTCATAGGTTTATTGACCATTGGATTGTAAGGCAGAAATTTACAAACCTAATTCAAAAAATTATGAGGTCTCTTAGAATAAAGTACAACATATAAGGAATGTTCTAAAGGAATAACATTTGTAATAACTTAAGACGTGGACTAATTAGGGATTTTATGTTCAGAACTGAACAGAAAGGATAATAACAACGAGTTTATGTGCCATTACAATTGCTTAAAGTTGATACCAGATAAATCTTGCTGACAACGTTATCGAGAGAAGATTGTGTTCAAGAATGATTTCCGAATATCGCCTATAAAGCGTTGACAAGAAACTTTAACTTCTCAGAACAGATAAGTGATTCTTGCTTCAATGCGGTAAAGTTTTTATCGCTCTCGCGCCGGGATAATTTCTAAACATATATTATCATCTATCTATTATCATATATCTATTATCATCTATCATCTATTATCATCTATCTATAAAGTTGTTAAAGGAATATACACATATCTTGAACTGTGAGATGCAAATTATAATTCTTACCATACACAATTATCGAGAACTAACCTTATAAGGTGTGTTGAACACGGCCAAGATGTCGAACAACTCCAGCTGAACAGTCTTACGGCAGGTTTTACATACTACGAGTATTTTTAAAATGTTCCCAAGCATTCTTTTTCAAAGTGATATTTTGTAAATTACAAAATACGAAACATTTTTTAGTGTTAGGAAAGAAAGTTTGCCTTTTGAAGATGAAATTTAACTTTACAACAGTTCTACCACAAGGTTTTCTTCAAATAAAAAAGTGCGTAGCCTAGTACCTTATTTTATCATCTCAGTGTTAAAAGTTTTAAAATATTGGTAAAAATTATAAATACTGAATAAACTTTTCATCGCTTTTTAAACAGAAGGACCGAAAGTCCAATGAAAAAGCTAGAAAAGATTTGTACATTAAATTAATTCTTTCGACCCTTGCGATTATTACACGATGATAATTGTCATGTAACAATAACAGATTATCAGAGGCTGAAAACCCAATACATGTAGTCACGTGATGAGTTTCACAGAGGATAAAGGAAGCTGTTGTTGAAAGGATGCCGGACTGGAGCCACTTCTTATACAACTCGTTCCGAGAGACCTCCGAAGTTATTAAAGACATGATACAAAATTGCCATAGTTTTCCTTTAATTTCTAGGATGAACATTTACAACTACTCACAATGAATTACATAAAAACCTCAAGATATTGGTTATGAATGTTTCCAATGAGTTATAATTATTATTAATATCATTTCCAAATATTGTTTGCGACGGTTTTATAAAAAAATGTGTTTAATTTACAAAGTTGAAAATTAATTTATTGCGAACAAAATACTAACAGGTTAATCTGGCATGACGTCAAGTTTAAGAGTAAACTTTAAATTAGATTATGTGACACCACGTGATCCCTACACGTCAATGGATCAAATTGGTCGACGCTATGTTTAGCCCAAGGATCTTCATTGAACAATTTGGTTAGTTCTGAATTTGTAAATATCACATCAAATCATTTTTTATTTTGCCAGAACATCACAAAAAATGTATATCAGTCATGTTATATAAAGCGTTGAATGACAAGATTGAAGTAATTTAATAAGATTGAAGTTTACTACTTCATAAAGTAAATATGAACAATCTACGTACCGGACAGAAGAAGAGTCAAAATTTTTGGTAGACAACTAACCGGGCGGTGATGTTGCGTAAAGGACGCTAGGTTGCGGTTACGTTGTCCTAGTTGCGGACTATGATGACTACCTCTGATTGTATTAGATGCACTGGAGATAAGTCATTCATACGGATGTGATGTGCTTTGTAAGATCCGGGGGAGTACTTCACTTAGTTCTGAGCCACAACCACCAGGGCTGCGCCACGCAACTTTGACTGTTGCCGCGCAAATATTTGTTACCTGACCTCTCACTCCACAGATGGCAGCACGAGCGCTAATTTTCTTAGTTCCTCTGTTTATAGCTTTGGATGCATTGGATCTCTAGTGTAGCTAACATAATCTATGCTACTACGCGTAAGGTTTCCTCGTTAAGTCAGGCCTTGCCAAAAGTGAATTGGCATTTTCGGAGTAGCAGGCAATTCCCCTGTGATGGTTTAGACCATCAACTAGGATACGTGGTATAAAATGTTTTATGCACACTTTTTTTCGTTACTTCTTTGAAATAATACTTAATATATAACTTTTGTTATTTTAGAACGAGGAATATTATATTTTGTTTTTTAATTTGTTCAGGAATAAAACTTAATAAGATTGGTAGAGACTACTAGGACACCCTGTATTTTTATAAATAAACCGTAATGGTTTGTTGCTTTGTGTGTATGATCGGTCCGGACGGTGCTGAGGCCCTCCTCTCCCCCACTTACCGTTACCAATGAAAACAACGAAATCATTGCTTATTACTAACTTTACCGATACAGTCATTAACTTCCACTCATCACTGTCATCCGTGCGTCATCGTCTCTGAGATAATGTATTTTTTTGTTTGTCCATCTTCATTTGTTTTTACCGTGTTTGATTTAAATGCGTGCTAAGATAGCATATTCTAGTATTTTTGTGTGATTCTGATTAAATGTTATACTTTAAATTATGTATAGACTGTCAAGTTTTTATTTTTTTATTTTTTAGTTAAAGTTTCCTTTAGTTCATTTCTGTTTTTATTTATTTATTTTTCATTAACATATAGCATTTCTTATTTTATTATTAATACTTTGTACATTCTAGATTTGAACTGGACAGCACGCACAGACTTTGTTCTATGTGCTGTCAATTTTCATGCATTAACATGTACAAGTGTTGGAAATTTGTTTTTGAAAATAAAATTTATTTGAGTTTGAGTTTGAGTTTGATCTATTTGTATTGTTTTTATTAAGGTGATAAACTAAAATATATCAAGAAAATGTAACAACGTGAGAATTTATGTGACACATTAAACCATCAGCTTCAGAGCTGTAACAGGTAGGTGTTAACAGGAACAGCTAGACGTGAAACAACGCTGTAAAACGCTCTTTAACGTTACCAAATATTACCGCTATTCACTGTCTGTTTAAACGGCAATAATGTATTATAATGGTATTTACAACATAATAAATTCTAAACAGTCCGATAAAATGCTGTATAATTTGTTTAGAAACTTGCAATCTAAACAATCACATTTCTGTCATCATTTTATAAAATTATAATCCTTAGACAGTTTTATACAGCTCTCAACCAAGAAGAGCACGTAACGTATATACTGAGTAAATGGAGTGGAAGTCTCTGAAGACAGTGATAAGTACACGAAGGTTCCCAAAGGACGACCTTACTTTTACTTGGAGACGTAAGTAGTCGTCCTTGGAATAATAAACAGTTAATCCCCATGAATATTTCACTGTTTTTGTAGGCCATACAATACTATTCTTAACCTCTCTGTTAGAAGAAGATAATTCAGATGAAGGTGAAGAGCTTATTTACGTCCTTCCCCCTGTAGCAATCCACTTTCTTCAACTCTTTTAAATTTGTAAAGCATAAATTCATATTTTCGCTTGGCTGGATGTGCTCAAGATCTCTTTATGCACAGTTCTTTAGGATCCTTTCTGATAAAAGTCTCAATAGAGTCGTCTTATTCTGATGCCGTTCCAGTCAAACACTTAGTAGTCTTACTCATTTTCAGAAGTCAAGATATCTTCATCTATCTTTCTTTAGTATCCTGTCTTCAAAAGTCCCAATCCTGTCATCTTATTCCGATGACCTATTCTAGAACGTGCTGTTATTTTTTCAGTTTTTACATTTCAATATCTTATACTCCGTCCTTAGTTATCCTGTCTACTAATAGTCTTAATCCTGTCGCCTCATTTGGATGACCTTCCATTCCAGAAAGTGGTAGGCCCCTAATGTTCTTTCTAGTATTTGTAGGCAAGATTTTTGTATCCATCGTTCCTTTGAATCTAGTGTTCTAAGAATCGAAATCTTGTCTCATTTCGTTGCCCTTCCATTCCAGAACTTGCTGTTTTTTTTTTTTTTAGATTATTTTAATGTCAAAATCTTTTTAATTGCCGTTCTTGGGTATCTTTTCCACTAGGAGTCTCTATCCTATCGTCTCATTTCGATACCTTTCCATTCCAGCGCGTATTGATCTTTCTAGTTTTTAGAGCTCCAAATCTCATCGTTCTTAAGGATCGGATATCTGTTATTATTTTTATTATTATTGCAAAAACATGGTAACATGAATAGCAAACGTCTAGAAATTTCAATAACAATAATTTTGTCATTTATACTACAATATCCACTCGTACATAAGCCTACAGTTTTTGCATTCTTTCAGTCTCATTCATATGCTGGTTCTATCCACTCCCAACGTCGGCGTCGGTTTTGTAAATGATCGGTCTCCCAGTTGTGTTCCATGAATTCGCTAACATTATAAAATGCCTCTGACGTTAAAAAGCGAATTTTTAACGCTTGGAGCGCTGGGGCACTTTTGATGAAATCTGGCAATCTGCTGATTAAATGAACACCAGCCTGTGAGTGCAGGTCCTTATAAGGAACCGTTCTGTGTCTATTAGTTCGGTAGCTGTCTCTGCCTCTGGTCTCATACTCATGTATGTCTCGGCCCCCTTATCTCGGCACATCTTGACTTACAGAACAGAATTGTTTGCAAAATGTAGGGAGGGACTCGGTAGAGTTAACAGTTGCAATTGTTTGAAAACTTGTTCGCAGGATTCTCTAAAAATTATTTTTGCAATTATTCTAATTGCTTTTTTGCAATTTAAAATCTTGAGTACAGTGTTGTATTTACAAATTTAAAACACAATTAGTTTAGTAATAACGGATCCAGCGCAATTAAAAGTTTGAGATTATAAACTGATACATTACTCAATGCACTATTTATTGGAGTACAGTAAACATGACAAACAGTCTCATTAGCCACCCTTTTATCAAATCAATGCGAACCTCGGTGTCAAAAGAATGATTCTCATGAATTGGCCTCGTACTGTGGGGAAACAAAGCGCGCTGATTGACAATTGGAAATCGTTCTCTTTTCACCGGAAATCAGTACTAATTGGGACTGTGCCAAACAAACATTCCACAATATAACACCAATTGGTTATTCGTTGTCTTTCTTTGTACACAATTATTCATCGTTGAATTTCAACGGTGATATCCAGGCCAGTAGTTTTGGATAGAACTGTTTTAACAAATCGTATTTATAAAATAACAGATTGCAAAAATGTATAGAATAATGTATAGAGCAGTGAAATTGCTTAAAGTCCATTAGCCCCAAAAGTCGGATTAAAATCCCAGTCGAGTGGTAATTTACGGGTTAAAATATTAGCATGCGAAGCTAGTATGAAGTAAAGTAACGTTTCAGACAGGCCTTAAGCCCAAAACCAACTCAATTCTGTAAATACAATTTACAGGGTGAGTCACAACCTGGGTAGAATCTTTAATTATTTGTGACAAAAATATTAAGTGTATTGTTATATTGGTTACACGTATATAGTAATTATAATATATGATGGTATAATAGTATAGTCGTCATGAACGACTGCTATTTTTACATTGCTGAATTAAACACTCATTTCCAGTGTGAGCGATTTCCGTTTGACTAAAAATGCCTGATTCAGCCAAGATTTCAAATTCCGTCAGCCGTGTCCGTAAAAATTAATTTTTAGTATAATAAATAGTTATTAAAGTGAAAACTTCCTGTAAATGTTAAAATTGATGTATTTAGCAGTGAATAATAAAGTAATTCAGTTATTAACTTTTCTTCTTTTTGATAGTTAGAATCAGCAATGAAGTTAGACGTATTTGAATCTTCTTATAAACAAGTTTACATTTTAATAATTAATATCTCGGTTTAAGTTAATTAGTTTAATATGGTTTTAGGAGGGTTTGTGGTAGCATAATTTCTTAAATGTGAAGTTTCGTGGTGGTAGCAATGCTTTGTGGTCATAATTCCTTAATAGCAACACTTTCTTGTCATAATTTCGTGGTAACAACACTTTGTGGTCTTAATTTCGTGGTAGCAATGCTTTGTGGTCATAATTCCTTGGTAGCAACACTTTCTTGTCATAATTTCGTGGTAGTAATTGTTCTGTCATCAGCATCTGTGGAGCTAAAATTCATGACTCACTTAAACGGAACAGATAACATGTGTTTACCGTGCTTTACTAAGATATCAGATATCAGGTAAAAATGCATTATACTATTTTTATTTTAAATTTATTTGGGTAATTTGCTGTGTAATAAACAAATGTGCATGGTTCATAAATGTGTATAAGACTATGATTAAGATTTTTTCTGCTTAGTTACAATCAAATTAAATAATTTTATTAATTAAAGTGTTTTAAAAAACCCAACGTTACCACCATACATTAAAATATTTGTTACAACGTCAATCTTTGTGTGCTAGTAAAACGATTTCACAGTAAAAATTAAACAATACATTATTCGTTTTACATAAGTATAATATTAAGTTTATAGCAAAAGTTTTTAGTTATAGTCAGCCACTGAGAACGATAGTGAGTAATTCCTTATTTATTGTTTTAGTTAGAAAAGACGCTTTTAATTGAGACTTGCCATAAAAGTGATATCTCATTTAATAAGTTCAGTGCTTAATATATGATTTTTAATTAAGTAATTAACCAGATAATGTTAATTTATGTACATAAATGTCCTATTCGACCCTTTTTTATTTATTAATTGTTAAATATAGAAATGTAATCTCAAACATAACACAGCATAACTTTTTACATGCAACATTAGCGAAGCCTGTTCCGCTACATGTGGTTTGGCGTAGTCCTACCTTGTTAATAAAAACAGTCCCTTAATGTGATACATGTTTGTATTTGTTTAAACCGTTGTGACGCAAGGGACTTGTTGAAATATTTTAAACAAGAAGCGGATACAAAATGTTAACGTAACTTAATTTTCATTTATTTATATTTACATGTTCACATTACATAAAGGTGAAATTTCTGTAAATAAATAGTATTTTCTTTTCATATTAGAGAGACCCCATTATAAACATTGAATTGAAGAAGTAAAAGCTTTGCCACTCTGGTTTTCTAGGCAATAGTTAATACATTACTGTATAAGTATTCTCTTTCCAGTAGTACAATTTCTGAAATAACAAATTCTTCAGTTAAACCCTGATTCATAATACACCGAGTTTTCACCTCCCAATAAACTTGGATTTTGTAAACAATTTCCCAGTTCACGGTAAACACAGCACTGCGCAGTTTTAATCTAAATGCTAAATACGCGTCAAGTTTTGATTGACTTCACCCGTAGTGAACATACAACCCCGCAGTTAACTCTGATTCATAATACACCGAGTTGTCACCTCCCAATAAACTTGGATTTTGTAAACAATTTCCCAGTTCACGGTAAACACAGGACTGCGCAGTTTTAATCTAAATGCTAAATACGCGTCAAGTTTTGATTGACTTCACCCGTAGTGAACATACAACCCCGCAGTTAACTCTGATTCATAATACACCGAGTTGTCACCTCCCAATAAACTTGTATTTTGTAAACAATTTCCCAGTTCACGGTAAACACAGGACTGCGCAGTTTTAATCTAAATGCTATATACGCGTCAAGTTTTTATTGACTTCACCCGTAGTGAACATACAACTCCGCAGTTAACTCTGATTCATAATACACCGAGTTGTCACCTCCCAATAAACTTGTATTTTGTAAACAATTTCCCAGTTCACGGTAAACACAGGACTGTGCAGTTTTAATCTAAATGCTAAATACGCGTCAAGTTTTGATTGACTTCACCCGTAGTGAACATACAACCCCGCAGTTAACTCTGATTCATAATACACCGAGTTGTCACCTCCCAATAAACTTGTATTTTGTAAACAATTTCCCAGTTCACGGTAAACACAGGACTGCGCAGTTTTAATCTAAATGCTAAATACGCGTCAAGTTTTGATTGACTTCACCCGTAGTTAACATACAGCTCCGCAGTTAACTCTGATTCATAATACACCGAGTTGTCACCTCCTAATAAACTTGTATTTTGTAAACAATTTCCCAGTTCACGGTAAACACAGCACTGCGCAGGTTTAATCTAAATGCTAAATACGCGTCAAGTTTTGATTGACTTCACCCGTAGTTAACATACAGCTCCGCAGTTAACTCTGATTCATAATACAACGAGTTGTCACCTCCCAATAAACTTGTATTTTGTAAACAATTTCCCAGTTCACGGTAAACACAGCACTGCGCAGGTTTAATCTAAATGCTAAATACGCGTCAAGTTTTGATTGACTTCACCCGTAGTTAACATACAGCTCCGCAGTTAACTCTGATTCATAATACAACGAGTTGTCACCTCCCAATAAACTTGGATTTTGTAAACAATTTCCCAGTTCACGGTAAACACAGCACTGCGCAGTTTTAATCTAAATGCTAAATACGCGTAAAGTTTTGATTTACTTCACCCGTAGTTAACATACAGCTCCGCAGTTAACTCTGATTCATAATACACCGAGTTGTCACCCCCCAAAAAACTTGTATTTTGTAAACAATTTCCCAGTTCACGGTAAACACAGGACTGCGCAGTTTTAATCTAAATGCTAAATACGCGTCAAGTTTTGATTGACTTCACCCGTAGTGAACATACAACCCCGCAGTTAACTCTGATTCATAATACACCGAGTTGTCACCTCCCAATAAACTTGTATTTTGTAAACAATTTCCCAGTTCACGGTAAACACAGGACTGCGCAGTTTTAATCTAAATGCTAAATAAGCGTCAAGTTTTGATTGAGTTCACCCGTAGTTAACATACAGCTCCGCAGTTAACTCTGGTTCCATTAAATCACTGGTGTTAAAACCCTAAATATTGTACGTATAGCGGTAATGTATTCAGGCTACGTAGCGATATTAAGTAAATAAAAAATCATTGAAAAAAGTAAATTATGTCTCACTGAGTATGAAATTAAATATTATATGTACAGCACATGAAAAGACATATTTTCCATAAATTTTCAACACTATTTTTCACGATACCACATCAAAAAAGAAGTAATATGACTAGTGTTCACTCTATTTCGTACATCCCATGTGATGACTCACAGACATACATTAACCGGAAGTTTCCGATGTCAAGAACAGACGACGCAATGTTTTACAAGTAATTTTTTAGTATTCTAAGCAGATGTTGCTTTTAAAAAACAATGGTCTAACGGTAGTTCTTTCGGCACTAGTACGAATATCATATCACCATAATGGCACTAGCGGGGATACTACATATAATATGCTAGTAGTTTCGTGTAAATATAGTTTCTTCTAAGGTCCAGAGTAACCTGAAACTTTGAATGGCTCCAGTATTGAATGTTCCAGTTCTGGTCTATGAGGTATTCCTCTCCAGCAGTTCTCCTTTGATAAATTCTGGGCAATGGACTTTTAATAAGTGCGTCGTCCCCCAGTCTCCTAAAAAATTAAAGATACCAACATTTATTGAGAAATTTTTAATAAATGGATACAATGATAATGATATCCAAATGAAAAGGGACAAGGAACTCAAAAATTTAATAACGATCTTCTCTTTGGCTCTCTGTTCACTGAATAAAACGTTACTTATTTATTTTTAACATTTTTTTTTATTTAAATATTTTGATTTTTTTTAATTTTTATTTTGTTTACGAAGTTTTAATTAACAATAACTATCTGGTTAGATCAAAAGATATGTCACGATAGTAATGGAGACACCTACATTTGTATTTTCATTGAACTAAGCGTTAAGTAATTCAAATATAAATGTGGTTATAGTGGATACAAAGTTAAAAGATAAGCCAAAATAAAAAGGAAAAAAAACAGTTAAAATGTAATAATGATCTTCGTTATTTGTCTCTATATCCACAGAATAAAACTTTATTTATATGTTTTCAAATATTCTTTTTTTACTGAAATTTTCAGTAATAGGAAAAATTGTAATATTAACTATAAAAGAGTTACGACTGGTATATGTATGTTACACCATTTTGTGTGAAAATATAGCAAAAGTTAATAAACCATCCGCGGCAGATACGCTATGCCTTGATGCCACCCGGGGGTGCAATCGATTACGTCAACACTCGACATTCGCTGGCATGTTTGTGCAAGTCTGAACGTGTTTTATCTAATACAAGCGGTTTTATAACGGGAGTGGCATTGAGCACTCCACAACTTGTTTATGCTATAATATGATAAATATTGCAACAATGAATTATCTGTTGTGTTTATAGCAAGTGAACTGTGCCATTTTAGTAAACATAGTGTTTTTGTGGAGTCCTGAACATCTGGCTTTTGCAGTAGAGGCATTTTTATTAAAAACTTAAAGTTGGTTAAGATTTCACTTCAATATTGGTTTATATGGCACTTTTCCAGATCGAAAAACGAATAAAACTGGAAGTTTATATTTAGAAATACGACTTCAACCCTAAAGCATTTTTTTTTAAATATAAAAACTGTTTTTCGCACACCAAACAATGTGGTAAGAGTGCGAGTTGCAGTTACTCGCAGTCCAAAACCGTCGGCCATGGTTTTCAAACAGATCCCTGCTGAGGATTTTGCACCAGAATCTTCATTTTCGTCTTTACAAAATTCAAACTAAGCAAGAACCTAAATAGTCAGACTATAGCAGAAGACTTGTGTTCTTTGACTGAATTAGTGACATTGAAAAGTGATTTGCCTATTTTTTCTAACCGTTTGATTACGTGTGATGAAACACAATTCTACCTTTCTGACCACGTTCACAAACATAACATTCGTTACTGGAGTGCTCATAACTCCACAGAGATTCTACTAAAACGTAACATAGCCCCAAAATGACAGTATGGTGTGCAGTTACGACAGAGCGAACTTCTGGAACTTACTTCTTTGAAGATAACGAACTCTGCGAGGTACGTTGTAATGTCGAATAACTGTTTACCATTAATATAGTATAGGAGCAGTACTACCATTACTATTGTATTACCATTACTAGATATTCTGATACTCTAAACCGGGCCATTGATCACACTGCAGATCTAACCATGAATGCTCTCAGAAATAAATTTAAAGGTCTCTTGATTTCAACATTTAGTGACATTCACTGGCGAGTTCGATCACCAAATTTATCTGTTCGTGATTTTTTCCTATGGGGCTACTTGAAGATCAAGGTGTGTCAAATTCGTCCGAGAATGTGCATTAAATGAAGGAAAGAATCGAAGAGGAAAGTCCAGGCATTTAGTCAATAAATTAAATTGTCTTGAGGAATGTCAGCGGGTTCAAATCACGATTTAAAGGACGTTATATAAAACAAATTACTTTGACAAAGTAAAATTGCATAGTAATACAATAGAATAAAATGCATTTTATTTAACAGTGAAATATTAAAATATTACATATGTGATATAATACAAATGTAGAGCTCTCACCACCTCACGCTGTATTTGTAGATATATCAGGTAGTCTCGAACACGAAAATATTTTCCCACGACATTCGGTAACAGTAATTATGTAATTTCAATAAATGAAATGGTTTGCTCAGCCGATACTCAAACCCAAACCACCCACTTGCAAAGTAAACATTTTAAGCTTTAACTTACGTCCCCTATTTTGTAATAAATTGGCCCTTCTCTTTATCTCACACACCCTTGTTTGGAAAGTACTTTTTACAACTCAGAACAAGAGGAATAACTAACGGTTATCGGTATAACTAAAGTTAAAAATATCCATAAAACCCAGAGTTTTTCGCATTACTACAAAAGAAAAGACATTTAGAGCCACATTTTACAAGAGCAGAGCAGTGATATGGAAGTTATACGTGATTTGCACACAGCACACCACATCTGTGTTACAGTCCCCTGTGTCCTCAACTCGTGCTGGATATTCTGGGCTTTAACTGAGCTGTTTCTTTAACGTTCTTCCTAAACTTTATGCGATTGCCTCTGAAACGTGTAGGTGTGTTATTTATGTCTGAAGCTCAAAACGTCGAGGGTTGGTGCGAATGTTCTCACTGTATGCCTGCCAAATGTTCTTATAATAAAATGCAATTATTCCTGATCTGATCCAGAGAGAAGATTCTGATGGCAGTGTTTGTAGGTTACACCAGGTTGTATTGGTTTATTCAATATGAATGTTCAGTTCATCTCCAGTTCTCGACACTAGAGTGCAGCATTTGGAATCTGATGCTTTCCCGGACTTGACGCCAAAAAATTCTTCGATGAAGAAGCCCAATTGAACTCTTTACATCGTTTTGACAACAGAGATTACAAAATATAGAGTAATCTAGGTGAAGAGGTATTCACATTGATCGTAAGGTGCACTATTGAACAAAGCTAGTTAGTAATACTGATAAAAAAATTGTTTAAAAGCAAAACTTGTTTTTGTACATGAACCTAAATTTTTATTATCTAAAAACATTTTAAGTTGAGGAAACTTTAAAAAAACAGAACTGAAACAAAACTATTTACAAATGTACTTCACTTTTAATCCTACCATATATATACATTAGTAGATATGAATATGAGGGTTCTAGGACACTTTTGGGACAGTCAGAAAATCAATGTAAAATACTGTCCATTGAACCATAAACAAATCTGAGAAATCACGAATGTTAAATAACCGAATCTATAGCTGTTTTACTGTTCAATGTTTGCTTCTACATTTATAAGCTGTTTTAATGAAAAAATCCAGAAATCTTAATGAAAAATCTATAAACGGAAATAATGAAATTTGCTAACATTCGCTCAACAGAAAATAAGACGATTTTTACTGAATTTCTTTAATATCGTTCTTAATCACATCATAGGCTAAAAATTTCTCAGAAACCACAACCACATAACAAATCGCGTTTGTAACAGCATTTTGAAAATCCATATTGATAATTATATCGTTCTTTGAACTAGAAATATTTGTCAAACTCTTTGTTGTATCAATGACATAAATGGGTCTATTTGCTATAAATTCTTTGGGGTTGTAATACATTTCCATATTTTTGTAGTAAACTTTCTTAAAATCTTGATACATCTGATACATGATTCTGAAAAGACCACCGGAAATGTTTAAATTTTGTAATTCATCTGGATAATAAGAACCATTCAATTTTACTCTGATATTTTTTACATTCAAACTATCAAACTTTGAAGGATTTTTTTCTTGATTATTCTGTCTATCTGTTTGAAAACCAATGATAACGAACTTGGGATTGAAGATATTTCTATAAATATTTGTGATATCGAACGAATAAGTTGTTCCGGAAATACCTTTTTGCTCAATACATTGCCAATCTAGAAAATTAAACGTGATGTTTTGAGATTTTATAATTTCATCAATCAACTGAATTTTACTCGTGGTTTTGTAATCAATCATCGGAACTCTAATGAAAAACTCGTTAATTGTAATTTTGCCATCAACAGGCATAACATTTCCAGTTGCAGTCTTCAGAATCACATCATCGTCTTCAGCTCTTATGAAACTAATGTAAAATCCACCTTTATAGATTGGAAAATTTACATTTTCAAAGAATCCTAAGCCGAAATGTGCTAAATCACCGACCGCTTCAAATTGTCCAAATTTAAAAGTTGATTCAAAACTGTTTGAAAATACATCACTTTTGGAATAGACTTCTTCTATCAATTTATTGTGTTTTCTTACTTCAATCTTAGAAAATAAAAACGGTATAAAATTATCGATTAATCTAACATTATCAGTTCCAAGATATGCTTGACCATCTTGTTTTGTTTAAAGTTCCAGAAATATAAAACTGGAAGTTAGACGAGCAAAAATTATCTCCAAAATCAATATTAAACTCAGTTCTTTTATTCGGTTCATTCAAATGTTGTTTACTAATTGGATAGAAATTTTTAAACTCCGCCCTTTCAATATCACCTGAATACTTTTTGTAGTCCACCATTTAATAAGAGAAAATTTAGAAATTTTAAACATCATGTATAAGTCGATAAGAAAAGATTTTAGTCATTTTTTAATGATCTACTTCGTCATATTCAGGATTCTGTTCCTTAAATTTTGCGATCTCGGTCACATATTTCAATAAAATCTGCACAGGATAGTAACCGCTATCTATAATATTATTCCAATCAACTGTATCTTTATTTTCATCCAAAAACTTTATACTCAAGTGTTGATAGAGGCAAAGAACAGACATATGATCTTTTAATTGATAATGTATATTTTCTTGAATGAACTCTGGGGACAGATTTTGATATTTTGCAATGTTATACCAATTTAACTTATTAATGTACAATCGCATCATATCTTCGGATAATTCATATTTTTGAGAAATATCATCCCAATGTTCTTTTTTCAAATCTCTTTCGTGTTGCATTATAAAAAGATCGAAAGCACTGTAGTGTCCCGCCATCTCTATTTATTAGGGAAAAAATTTCAAGTTTTTATAAATTGGCTCTTTTTAGCGTTACATTCAGCACATTTTCCAGAAATTCTCTTAACTCCGTTAATGTTTGCATAGTATTTTATATCGTTTGTGGCAGTTTTCTCTTTGCACCTCACACAGTATATGAGCGCCATTTATATAAGGAAATTTTATCATGCATAAAACCCTACGCGAATACCTATTTCAGTAAGATCTTCCTCGAACTTATTAAGTTTTTCTTCTATTTTTTGAAATTTGTCAGCATAAGAATCATTGTATTCAACAAATTTATGACCAATATTCTCAAAAGTTTTCGTAGCATCTAAACTAAACTTATCAAAAGACTCTTTAAATTTAGTAAGTTTTTCATTAATTTCCCCAACATCGTCTACTGATCTTCTATTTCTGGCTTCTAACTTGTCATAGACTTCTGTTGTAAAATCTTTAACATGCTGTTTATGATTCTCGTAATTTTGTTTTAGTTCATTAAACATTTTAATAGGATCTTCTAATTGAATCATTACAACAACATCAAACGGATTAATTCCTTTACTAACACTGCTAATTCTTTTTCCTTTAAAATCTAAGGCATTTTTAACATTCGGATCATGTAAATCAACAATATCGATGTTTTCTGATAATTTTAGAGGTTTTAAAATTTGTTCTTTAACAACAACATCGTGTTTGTCAATACCAGGTCGAACACCGACAATTCTTTTCTTATTAGCCAAACTAACATAATTCTTTTCAACTTTGATCGCTTCAGTAATTTTATCAGCTTTTTCGATATGAGACATTAAATTGGTAAATATTTTTTTTGCACCATCTTCAAATTCTTTTTTCAATGTTTTTATTTTATCAGCAACTTCATTTGAACTCATGAAATTTGCAAGTTTGTTATCATATTCTGCTTTAAAATCTTCAATCTCGACAGCAAACATATCTGAATCTGGAAGGTTTTGTAATAAATTTTCTAACTTGTTATCAAACTCATTTCTCAAACTATCAAAATTGAAACTATTATCTACACTTTTGAATAATTTGTGTACCAAATACGTCAAAAATATTTTGTGAATCCATATTTATTAAGCAATAATTTGTTAACAACTTCTTTAAAATCTTTACCATTACTCAGTTCATTCAAAACAAAAACACATAAATGACCACAAATTGGGGGATCTTTATAGTCTTGAATCTGAGAGTCATTGTAGTAGACGCTTGATTTTTTCAAATATTTAATCAATTCTATAGGTGGTTTGTCCTCAATTCTTCCATACGAATCAAAATAACATGCATTCTTATCATTTTTATAATAACAAATCCAATGCGTTCCACTTCCCATAATCGAGTCTAAATTCACAATTCCACATTCGAATTTCTTAACTTTTTCGGGTAATGTATCTCTCATGAAAATTCCTCTAAAATGTTTAATATTTTTGCAGATTTCTTCCAATTCCCCGAATGTTAATGGTTTGATTTCAAATTTTTTTTAATGTTTGATTTCACGTAATTCAAAGTTTTTTCATCTAATCCAGATCCTGTAACATCTTCCAACTCTTTATCTAACCAATTTAAAATGTTTCGAACAATAGGAATCACATCTTTTTTAACGATTGGAGCAGCTTTACGAACATAAGGAACAACATTTTTAACAACTGGAATATTTTCTCCAAAATCTAATAAATCTTTCAAAAGTCCACCATTTTTAAGTTCTTTCAACTGATTATAAGAAAATTCTATTCTGGTTCCTTTATTGTTTTTCTTATGTTTTTCGAGTTTATTGTATTGTCTATTTGTTAAAAATATCTTATCTTCGCCATTTTTTAGTTGATCTATTTTAAATTGAATACTAACGGGTATTTTTTTCTTAAAAGCGGATTTTATTTTTTCTTTCTGATTTTTACTGAAATTTACGTTCACCTCCATTTATATAGTTAAAATTTCAAGTTCTCTTCAATTCCCATTCCTAGTTTTCTCTTCAAAAACATTGCTCCAACTGTTGGAAGTGCAACAAATCTTTCACCTAAACTAGCATCTTTTGATAAAAATCGATCCATTGCCTTATCTTGCAAAGTTTTATCCGCAATATGTCTGGAATTTGTGTCTCTATGTTCAGATACTGATAAGTTGGTACGTGTAATTCAAAAGGTAAATTGTTGATAAAATCATTCAAAAGTCCGCTACCTTCAATCATAGATGAACTTATTGCTGGCAAAACTCGCTTTAAATATTTAATTCCATCAGGTTTTTCAATCAATTCATCAAGTTTGTTCGAAATAAAATCTTTAATCGCTTTCTTTTCATTCAAAAAATTGTTGTTTCCAGCCTTTTCTTGAGCATAGATATAATTTATAATTCCATCGAGTTTTGTCAAATCGTCGATATATCTGTACTCAATCTTATTATCATTATATTTTCTTACACCTGATCCTTCGATTCGTTTTTCCCAAATTGGTTTAATTAATTTCATATATTTTTTACCTTTACTTGACTTAGGCTTCTTAGTAGATGGATCATTATTTTTGTAAATTGAGTCAGATTCCCATAAAATTTCTGTATACTTTTTCAAATCTTCTTCAGAATATAAATTATCTTTTGGAGCGTCATAGTCTGTTAATAATCTCCATAAACCTTGAGTTCCTTCATATGTTTTTTCATTAATAATGATATCATTATGTTCAAAATTCACGGGCAAATTTCCAATCATAAAACTTTTCTTTTTTTTATCCCAATACAAACCAAATTTATCATCTTTTACTATAGGAAGAAATTTTTACCAATTTCACCAATTATTATATCCGTTGTTCCAGGACTTATTGGTTCAACTATGGTAGAGTCTTCAATGATTCGAGGTCTAAATGGTGTTGAAGATGGTAATTTTGGCAATTCAAACTCAGATTCTGGTATCGAAATATCAGCAAATTGTCGTACAACTGGAACCAAATTCATCAAATTTTGATTATCGCTTAAAACATTTTCAATTTTGCCCTCAACATTTTTTATTGCAGATGTTACAGGTTGATTAATTTTTTGAATAAATTCTTGTTCTTTTTCATCAATTCGAATCTGTTCTTTAAATTCTTTGATTAATTTCTTTTCGATTTGATCAAGTTTTTTCGCTTCTTCAGAAGTTACGTTCGCCATTTATTTAGGAAAATTTTGAAACGTGGAACGTAAAAACGTGAACGTGGAACGTAAAAAACGTGAACGTGGAACGTAAAACGTGAACGTGGAACGTAAAACGTGAACGTGGAACGTAAAACGTGAACGTGGAACGTAAAACGTGAACGTGGAACGTAAAAACGTGAACGTGGGAACGTAAAACGTGAACGAGAACGTGAACGAGAACGTGAACACGAAACGTGGAACGTGAACACGAAACGTGAAAACGTGGAACGTACAACGTGGAACGTACAACGTGGAACGTGAACAGATTTACCGTTTTTCTGTTATTTTCATAATGTAAATAAAAAGTAAAGATAATGTAAAAATAATTGTAACAAATATTTTATCAAGTAGATTTGTCAGACCACTGAGCAGCATTTATATTAGGAAATTTATTCAGATATTTACCATTTTTAGGCTTCAAAGTTAGATTAATAGTTAAAAATCCGTAGTCTTCCTTCCAAATTTTATCACATAACTCAATAAAGTGGTTAAAACTCATATCAGATCCCACATAATTGTTATAAATCTTTCTCGAATAGTGATCGTCTTGCTTAAAAATACACAACATATTCAGGTTATTTCTTATAACTTGTCTATCAACCTTTGAAAATCATTGAGAAAGATAGATACAAGAGATATTTTTGTGACGGGACATTACGAAATATTCCTTAATAACGTCTTGATTTTCTAAAATACAATCATCGAAAACGATTAAAGAATTTGGTTTACATTCGCTTAATGGAACTATGTCCTCAGAAGCATTATAAAAATGTGATATTTTTTTGTTTAAGTTTTTCTCAATATTTTCAAATCTTTCTTGTAATTTTTTATAGGCGTCTTGTTCTAAAGATTTACTAAAAACATACAAATTGGAATAAGGAATCAACCTATTGTAGATAAAATTCAATAATAAAGTTGTTTTTCCACATCCACTTGAACCAACAATTAACAATCTGATTGGTTGATCTTTCTTGTTTTCTTCAAACGTTTGAAGTTTTATCTGATCTTTTTGCTTTAAAAATTTCTCCATTTAAATAGAAGATTTTCATCTTGAAGCAACGCTTGCGAAAATGAAGCTGTTCAAGTTGACTTCAGAAAGCTCTAAATTAGTTTTAAACTTGGAACATCCTATTCATTTAGAGGAAGAATCAAATTATTTCATCGGTTTAAGCGGTTTTTATTCTGACAATTTTGTAATAAATATTAGTGAAAGTTCTCCTTATTGTATAGGATTTAGTGAGAAGAACATAACAAAATATTATGGTTTAAACAAAGGATATTATACTTTCGATCAAATAAAAAATTCCCTTAAAAATTATCTAAAAACATTCAAACAATCAGATAAATCTTTAAACTTTGACGAAAACAAGTTTGAAATGCAAAAAAAATTATCTCTCTAATAAAATTCAAATAAAATCACCAGTAAGAATAATGTTTTCAGCAATTATTGTAGATTTGTTAGGGTTTGTTCAAGAAACTATTGAGCCAAATCAGGTATATTTAGGAAATAAAACGCCAAAATTTAGACCGTTCGATGTAATTGAAGTGCACTGCAATCTCGTTGAACCTAGTTTTGAAAATCATACCGAACATTTACACAAAGAATCTGAAATTTTGTACACTTTTTTCCCAAATGTTGCTTATGGATCAAAAATCAGTGAAAAACCAAATGAAATCGATTATATTCCAATTAGAAAAAATATTAAAAGAATTCAAAAAATCGTTCTAACTATACAAGACTCTGAGGGAAATTTATTAAATAATGAGAGTAAAACAACAATATATTTAAGATTGAAAAAGGAATAAAAATGAGTTGATGATGATGACAAAATTCAATATTTTTACTTAAAAAACAAGGGGCTATTCGAATGGCCCCTTAACAATCTTCATCCTGACCCTGTTTTTATCAATGAATCTGGACTTTATACTGAAATAAAAATTACTAGTTAAATTTCTTTTCTATCTAAATGGAATCAGTTGTAGACCTGCTCAATAATCAACTTAGATTTAAAAGCAAACATATCTTTACAATTGTTGACGAAAATAATTAATTTTGGTTTAAGGCGAAAGATGTTGCAGAGGTGTTAGAATATGAAAATACTAGACAAGCTATCATAAATAATATTGATAATGACGAGAAAATAGCCTTTAAATATATAAATTACAAGAGTCTATGCCATAGACCCTTTCAAAATCTTCATCCTGACACTATTTTCATTAATGAATCAGGACTTTATACTCAAAATAAAAATTGCTTGTTAAATTTTTTCTATCTAAATGGAGTCTGTTGTGGATCTGCTCAATAATCAACTTAGATTTGAAAACAAACATATTTTTACGATTGTGGATAAAAATAACGAATTTTGGTTTAAAGCTAAAGATGTTGCAGAAATTCTAGAATATGAAAATACGAAACAAGCAGTTAGAGAGCATGTTGATAATGATGATAAATTATCATATTCTGAAATAAATAAGGTGGGTCATTCGATTGCCCTACCTTCTAACTTTCAAAAAAATACTATTTTCATCAATGAATCAGGACTTTATTCTTTAATTTTGAGATCACATAAAAAAGAGGCAAAAATCTTCAAAACTTGGGTTACAAAAGAAGTTTGTCCCTCTATTAGAAAACTTGGTGAGTACAAACTTGAAAACAAGGTTAAATATTTAGAGGATGAAGTAAAACACTTGCAAATTAAAGATGAAATCAAAACGGAAATAATCGCAAAACAAAGTGTAAAAATTGACTTGATGAAACCAGACCTTGTTTGTAAAGATTTTGATAAGAAAAAACACCATGTTTTTGTGTTAATTAAGAAGAATCACATGTGGGAATATCCTTATTACGTTATCAGAGCTCAAAAGAGAGAAATACCGAAAAGATTAAAACATCTAAAAATAAATTATCCTGAATTAGAGATTTTGTTCATTGATGACGAACCAAATTCTATCAATCTATATAACCAAATGAAAGAATCTTTGAATATTTTATACAACGGAAATCATTTTACTACAAATATGGCAGAATCTCGACTGATTTATAGAATATCTAAATTACACGATGAAAATGTTAATAAATTTTATTAAACTCTCGAATTATGATATTTTGTTTGTAAATGTTTTTGAAGATAAGGTAACCACTGAAGAGTTCTTCCACATTCACAATGAGTCTCTTTCTTTTGACTTTCTCGGTACATTCTTCTAGCACATTCCTTACAAAAAGCGTCCTTTCTATCTTTACTATAATGTCGATTATTAAATTCAGAAATATTCTTAATTTCTTTACAAATGTGACACTCTTTCTCTTCTAAAGTTAATTTTTCCATTGTATCGTATAAATCTCTTTCATATTTTTTACGACAATCCTTACAATAATATTCAAATCCGTCTTTTTTAGTCTTATTTTTATAAAAAGCTTCAAAACCTTTTATTTCTTTGCACACTGAACATTTCTTTTGGGCCTCCATTTATATAGAAAAAATCTTTGACTTTCTCAATTCATATTCATAAAACTTTCCGGTTATTTCTTCATTATTTAAATCTTTTATACTATAAGTTACAGGATCTGTGTTATTAATTTGATAAATCACAAAGATTTCTCTTGACCAATTGTTCTTATATTTGTTCGAAAATGTTTGTTTTTTACTAACAATTCTTACATGATCATTGACTTTAAATTTAGTTTTTCGTGTGAATTTCTGGTGGAACATACTTAAAAACCGACTCTAATAACTCTTTTTCTGCATCTTTATCTACGTCTTTAGGCTTCATTTTGATTGTGCTATGAACAGTATCGTTATATTTCTTTACGATTTCTTGAAGAATATCGATCCATTTAAAGTTTTTATTAATCTCAAAAATTACTTTCATTCTCTCATTTTGAGTTCTGTTATATCTCTCTACAATACTTGATTTCTCTTCGTTTTCAGTATGATAAATCTTAATGTTGTATTTTCTCAAAACATCGTTTAAATTCTTTATTTTTAAACTCTAAACCCTTATCTGTATGAAGTAGGTTTGGAGGTTTGTGATTGATCCTTATGGCATCTTTTACTATATCTTCGAAAGCTTTTGAAATATCCTTGCCGTTTTTTCTTTTGATAGCTCTTGACCAAGCATATTTTGAGAAAGTATCAATAACATTTAACATATACTTAAATCCATCATTTTGATCTGAATAGTTAGACATTATAACTAAATCTGCTGCCCATAAATCGTCAATTCCTAATGTTATAATTTTTCTCTTTTTAAACTTCTTTCGTACTGGTGCATGAATTTCTCGAGCTTCAATCTCTATCTCATCTTTAGTCTTCAATTCTTGCTTAACAGGTTTTGGATTTGGATTCTTTATAAACTTACTCTTGTTTGTCTTACATTTTGAACATTTTGCTGCAATTCTATACAACCCGTTTTGAGTTTGAACGATTTTTGAATCTATATTTTTCGTTTTCTTTTTACACTTGTGACAGTGAATTAAATCATCTTCCATTTACATATCAAAGTTTCCAAGTTTATTTAATTCGTCTAATATATCAGATTTTGCTTCATTTTTATAGCCATACGGTACTGTATCGATCTTATTTTCTAGGACATTTCTCTTATCATCTTTAGCGTTCAGTGCCAGCTTGTTTATGGTGATGGTATACAAATCATGTTTATAGCTTTTGATTACTGTCATCTCCCTAAATTCTTCTTTATCTTCGAACAAACATCTCTTCAAGTTTTCGATATTTATTGTTTTATTTACAACGCTTCTCTTAATTCCTTTACATCTTACTGGATTTTTGTCTAGATATTTGTACGAGTACATCTTTGATCTCAATCCACAAAATTCTTCTAATATCTCGCCGTTCAATTCGTCTTTGAATTTCCCTATTACCTTCTTATTTTTAGTAGTGAAACATTCGTGATCTTTTGGATAGTCGCTCGTATCGAAATCATCTATATTTTCTTTAATAATTTTAAAGGGATCTCGTTTCAATTCTAGGAAATAACTGTCTGTGTCCATGTAACACAGATTCAAATCTGGATCAAACTTCTTTAATTTGTTGTAATAAAACTCGTACATTAGCAATTTTGAGAGGTCGAGAACTGAAAATCCTATGTAAATCGGTTTGTTAAATTTAACCTTTTGTTTGTACATGTGACTCGCTATACAGTTGTCGTCAAAGATATTGAAACATTTGAAATTCGTTTTCTTAGCTTGTTTCATTGAAAATTCTTCGTTTCCTAGTTTAATATCACATCTATTTCTTACATTTTCCATCGATTTTCCAAAAACCGAGTTGTTCATAAGCTTATAAAAGTCCTTCTCAAAGTCACTTATAGCCTTGGTTCTCATACTAGTATTACAATCGATATATTCTTTCATGAAAGGTTTCTTATCAAACGCAATAACCCTATTCACATGTTTTAAAATCATACCTTGTTCTAGATAGAATTTCAAATTTCTAGAATGAACAACATATTCTGTTTTGTTTAAAAGAGTTGTGCAAAGTTTGTTGTTATAATGTTCTGGAGCAAGAGGTAAATCTTTGTGATGTTCATGCAAATTTGTTGGATATTCAAGATCAACTTCTAAAATATATCCATAATCTTCTTCTCCTGTAAGTTCTAAAATTGTTTCTTGCCACTCTTCTTTTGTATACGTTTTAGGATCCATCCACTTGATATCACTATACGGCAGTTTTTGCATAAGTCCATACCCATAAAGGTTGTTTGCATCGACGTACAACAAATAGTTTTCGGGCTTTGTCTTATCAAAATCTTTTAAATATTTGTTATTTGCTTTCACATATCGTTTAATACACTGAGAAATGCCTCCGCGAATACCTTTTTCGATCATCAATTACATATTATAATCACTAATTAATTGTAATTCTATCTTCGTTAATTTTAACATAGCATCCCATGCAAGACTGGGAGCTGTTAGATAGTGTGCTGGATCAAGTTTATAGCAATTCAAACAAATATTCCTAAAATTTTCAAAGATATCAGCGAGCAATAGAACATCTTGAATGTTATAGAGATCGGAGTAATTTCCTAGATTTTTTACTTTTAATTTGTTCCATACATTTAAGTAGTGTTGAAAATCTTTCTCAGATATGCTCTCGTCTGTCAAAAGTGAATAGAAATCTTGAATTCTCAATTCTTCTGTGTAATCAAGTTTTTCAATACTGTCGATAAATTCGTAAGGGAAATATGCCTTTTCCAGATAGAATTTTAAAGATTTCTTCTTCGTCATTTGGTTGTCTATCTAGAATTGCGTTCAGACCATCTTGTATAAAATGATTTGTATGTTTGAAATCATCTTTTTTGAGGTTTTTAGCTAACTTTTCTATAGACGATGCCATAAATCTGAACGTATCTACGAAAGAAAACTTGATGAACTTTCTTGGTTTATCATCTTCAAACTCATACCCATATCCTGAATTTACTGAATAATTTATGTATTTTTCATCGGTGTTTGCGATCAAATCAACATTTCCATACTGTTTTGCCAACTCTATTATGTACAAATGAGTATCATAATTTGACATATTGTGACAGAAAACTGGAATATTTTGAGGAAATTTGAGATTCAAGTTACAAGATAAATGAGCTGAACCTCTAAATTTACCTGTTAAATGACAATGATCTCGTACTTTTTTTCTTGTTTGATTATCAAAACCCTCACATTCACAAATATGACAAAGACTAGAATTTTGGTACGCTAATTCTTCTTCTTCGGTCAATTTCATAGGTATTTTATTCTTAGAATTATACTTTTTAGCTATGTATTTCGATAATTTATTAAGTTCTTCAAACAATTTTGCAGGAACATTAGGCAAATCTTCTTCATTTTTTGCTCTATAACATATAGGTTTGTACATGCGATTTGTCACATTTGACACTAAATATAGAGTAAAACCATAAGGAATGTGCTTCTGAATCTTGGTTGCAATCGATCTTTGTGGATTGTTCTTGCATGTCGGAATTTTTTCTAATATGCTCTCAAAATCCATATAAATAACGTAAGGATGAGAAAATTTCTTTTGATAATTAGTAAATGATGTTGTTTGACCTGGAAAGGGCATAATTGGCTTACAAACTTCGTGTTGCTTGCAAATTTCTAAATGATCTGTTAAATCTCCAGATTTGTAGAAATGGCTTAAACATCTTCTGCATAGAAATTTTTTATTTTTACACTTAGATAACTGAGAAAATACAAGTTTGTTTAAATCTGTTATCAAAACATAATGAGATTTTTCATCTTGTTTTACATACAATAAATTGATTTCTAATTTGGCGTCATAAACTTCTGAAATTTGCAACGGAACAATATTGAGTTTTTCATCAAAACTATAGACATTTACAGACATTTTCGGATAATTATACTTTGCTTTACTGCTTCGTTTTTCAAATAATTGTATATCTTTTAAAGACATAGGATAGTCGAACCCAGAAAATATCTCGTCATTTACAAATTTTTCATATTGTTTTACACGTTCAGGATGAAATTTTGATTTTTCAATTGCACATCGGATAGAGTAAATAAAGCAATAGTCATCTTCATTTTTGATATTTACACAAGCTTTCTTTACCTTGATCTCTTGTGGTAAATCGATATATGATCCTGCGTTCATAAATTCGTGTTTATTAAGGCTCAAAACTAATTGTTTACAGCGTTTTAATGTCCATCCAGAACCTCGATTTGGATGATTTGTCTGTTCTCGATGTGTTAATTTATTAAATTGTTTAGAAATAAAGTCGTTTACATCAAAGATCTCGTCTGCTTTTATAGTAAAGTACATTGGACAAGTTTGTGTTTCACCGTTCACTAAAGTTCGTTCGTATTCGCATTCTAAAGAGAGATATCCTTTACTATTTTTCACAGTTTCTTGAAATTTTTCGATTAAACTTTTAATTTCTGGGCGCAAAATAGAAAGATATTTGTAAATTGACATGAAATTGTCGTTCAAATTTGTTAAAATGTATTGCTTAAATAGACCGTGTATTGAGGATAAAACTTCTACATCAATGATATTTTCAGGTTTCTCATTAATCGTTTTATCAATTTCTTCGATCATTTCTGACTTAGTTTTGTCGTTAGTTTCGATAGCCAATTTTTCAGCTATTGAATGAATTTTTTCATCATTAAATAGATTGAGATCTTTTTTACTTTCCTTAAAATTTTTCTTTAGTTCACGCAATTTTTCTATATTATACATGTTTTGGTGATCGGCAATTTGATTTTCTTTAGCCCAAGTCCTCAAATAATTTAGTTCTTTTTCATAAATGTCTTTGTTTTTTAGATGATTTTTCGACTTATAATGTCGGGTAAAATGATGTTCGAAAATGTCTTTTTTGCAGTACGGGCAGGATATCTTTTTCCTATCCATTTAAATAGGGAAAATTTGAATCTGCCAAGTTTTATTATTTAGTAAAATATCTTTTTATTAAGCTGAAAATAGCAATAATTCAGTAGATTTCTAAGGATTTTTATCAAAATTTGATAAAAATTAGCACAATTTATGTAGAAACAGCGTTAAATGTTTCTATTTATATAGGAAAAATTTAAAGATTTTGATACAAATCAGCAGAATTTATGATTTAACAGCGTTAGATTCTTCTATTTATATAGGGAAAATTTGTATAACTCAGACTTTGAAAAGTGGAGAATTTTACTAGAATTTGACACAAATCAGCACAAATTGTAGTAAAACAGCTGTAGATTCTTCTATTTAGATAGGAAAAGAATTTATTTAGAGATTTTCTAAATTTCAAATTTTTAGTGATTTTTCGAGAAATTTCGTTCAAATTATCAACTTTTAAGCTAAAAATCCGCAATAATTAGAGATATTTCAGTAGATTTTCAGGATTTTTTAAAAAACTCTAGTATGTATGCACCTTAAGAGCTGTGGTTTTGACCCTAAAAACACGTTTTTAGGGCCAAAACCCCGGTTTTTTTGTGTATTTTGGAAGTATAGTGTTGATTTTTCACCTTAAAAGTGTAGAAGTATTAATTTTTTTCTATGTAAATGGCACTGTTACAAGAGTTGAATAAGGTTGGTGATTTAACATTCAAAGAATACAAGAAATTAATAGAATTAGAAGAAAATAAGAAATACAAAATTGTGAATTTGGAGAAAATGAAAGATAAATTCGGGTTTACAATAATTGCCGAGTTGGAAGATTGTAAAGTACACTTGCCAAACAGATTTTTGACTATTTTGGATGAAAAAAAGATTAAAGAATTGAACAAAAATGAAAAATTACACTTGGTTGTTACTGGAAAGAAGACTATTAAAGATAAAGACTGTGTTACAATTAACTTCGTGGAATAAAGATTTCGAAGATTTCTGGATTTTTTCATTAAAACAGCTTATAAATGTAGAAGCCTACAATGAACAGTAAAACAGCTATAGATTCGGTTATTTAACATTCGTGATTTCCTGTTTGATTTCTCAGATTTGTTTATGGTTCAATGGACAGTATTTTACATTGATTTTCTGACTGTCCCAAAAGTGTCCTAGAACCCTCATATTCATATCTACTTACATTAAATTTTTATAAATGGCAATAGCCTTATTTAATTTCAATAAACATTGAATCACGTATAATTGCTCCGCCTGGACTCGAACCCGGATCTCTCACTTACCGGGTGAATGTGCTACCCTTACACCACAGAGCCCTTACTCTTTACGATTCAATTACTTTGTATTTGGCAGTATCTGTCACATATGCGTTTAAATAACCAAACTAACATATGATCGGAAGACCAAATACTAGTCAAACGACTTTTATTTACTTTGACATTTGTATAAATGGCAATAGTCTTATTTAATTTTATTATACATTGAATTACAAAAAGTACTTGCTCCGCCGGGACATTTTTTTCAATTTTGATTGAAATTTTATATATATATATATATATATATATATATATATATATATATATATATATATATATATGTTTGCATTGCATCTTGTCTTAATCATTAGAGTTAAAAGTGACAAACTCATATTTGCAGTTTCTAATTCAATCTGTATTAAAAAATGGTTGGAAATATTTATCCAGGATGCTTATATTTTATGAATGGCTTTGAATAATTAAGCGATCTTGTTATATCCCAAAAATATAACAAGATTGAAGTATGCCAGACCACGTGTCATAACAGGCTTCGCTGAAGTTGCAGGCAAAATTTTAAAACTACAGCTCGTTTCATTCTTCAAATATCTTGCGGACATATAGACAGAAAAGAATAACGCAAAATGTGGGTGACATGAAAATTACTCATTATTTAACTTATTCTTTTATAAATGAAGTATCGTGTAAAATTATAGTCTGAATTCAAAATCGTTCTTGACCCATCTTGGCGAATGATCCATATAGTTTTATGATAAATTAACTGTGTTTAACATAAGTATTTAAATAATAATTGTCTACACACTACGTTATAATCAAATAATGTGGGTTTTGCAATAGTTACATGCTGTATGTTAATATTCGTGTTTGAATCTCTTAAATCTCTGGGAACTTTAATCTTAACGAACTCAGGAGACCGATAATCCACTGAATTTGTTTACAAGACATCACAAAGGGTTTTATGAAGGGGGTCACAAAAGGGAAGTATTCAATGATCTTCACACATGAATGAAGAATTTCAAGTTAATAGATCAGTTCGTTTTCGAGATATCGTGCGGACCGATTGACAGATAGACGGACAGACAGACAAGTGATAGGCTTCGCTAACGCTCAGATAATTAGCAGATAGAATCTTAAAATACAATTTTTAAAAAAATTATGGTTGCCTGTAAAGTCGGTTTTACGGGCGAAGATTTTACGTGACAACGTCTTTTTCTTGGTAGAATATTTATTGATATGAATATTATTAAATTGCACAATAGGAACAAGGAATTGAATGAAAATAAGAATTGCACAAATTTTAACTATAGAAATATATTTTGTTTACTAAAACATTGTACATAATTTGAAGTTAATTAAAATTTGTTATTGTAAATGGTAAAGTTGAATAAAACATTTACTAAAATTGGAATTTGAAATTCTTGCTAAACACAGTTAAATTCTAACTCCGCGCGTGGTGATTGGTCGGTTTAGTTCGTTTGTTTGGTCGCACTGTTATGACAGGTTAGAGGTTATAATTTGTTATTTTAAATGTTTGACTAGCAATACGCGCTGTTTCTTCTCAATCGACTGAATTACGATTGATTGCAGAGTGATTTAAACTAATAATTTACTTAACACTATCAACATTTGTCAATAGTATGACATAACCTATAAACTCAGTTTCTCAACTTTTGTGTCAATCTAACAATTAATCAATCAATCATAGTTTACGATAATGAAATATCAGTGTACAATTATTTACCTTTATTGTTGTAGTTGTTGTAAATGACGAATCTAAGCACTCCACATTTTCACGAATAAACATAGTTATCTGCTTTATCCCGTGCGGCGGACCCACAGTTATCTGCTTTATCCCGTGCGGCGGACCCACAGTTATCTGCTTTATCCCGTGCGGATCCCGTGCGGCGGACCCACTGGACGGGCATCGTAACGTTACCGGGCGTTACACTTTTTCATGAGTGACTCCGAGCCGCAACCTAATTTAAGACGTTGTCACGTCAATAAATGGGTGTTATGAAAGTAACGATTTTATAAAGATAGCTGAAGACAACTTTATTTTATTATTTAAAACTTTGGAACAAAGTTGTGGCTACTAAGATTTTTCAAGGCGTATTTATGAATTTGAGAATTTAAGCTAAAATAAATTGTATATTAAAGCTCAGGTTATTTTTTATTTCAGTACATAAAAATTGTACGTCCCAAAACTGTTACCTTTATACATGAATTAATAATTTTACAAAATTCAACATAAGTTTAATAGCATTAATTTTGCAATACATCAAGGACGATGAAGCCCTCAGATACAGATGGACTGTGAGCTTCGCTATAGATGGAGACATCAGCTGTAACAGTCTGCCCTGACGGCTTCTCTTGCACGCTTAACTGAGTATCTTCTAAGCGGTGCGGTAATCCGTATTCCTCCAAACAATCTGTACACAATGATTATCATTGCCATGGACGGTGGCTTTGCTACCGATGGAGAAATCAGCTGCGACTGACTGCCATGACGGCTTCTCTTGCACGCTTAACTGAGTACGTTCTAAGCGGTGCGAAATTCCGTTTTCCTTCAAACAATCTCTACTCAATGGTTACCATTTCCAAGCAAGCATTTTAAATATTATCCTACACTCAACGTAAATATAAATAGTAATTCCGTCTCAGTTGAGAGAAGTATTTGGTTTTTGTGACAGCTGAAAAAATTTACACGTTGTACTCAATTTCTCAATTTTTACAACTAACATTTTTGTAAATAATTTAAGCATTTATTTTTATTAGGTTCATTAATAACGGATCAATGATTTCATTAATGTTCAATAGCTGTTATGATTGAAAGACATGACGGTCACAGCTAACCAACAAATTCAGTTAGATATTTCTAAGTACAGGGTTGAGCTTCTTTCACATATCTATGGCCACTTGATGATATTCAAATTTTAAATAAATTGCATTTACAGAATAACTGAGATAAAAGCAATACATGTTTGCGTTGTGACGACTCGCAGAGAATTTGCAAGCTAATAGTAGATTTGAAAAATGTATTTACTTACATTCAATGTAATGTTTGTACAAAATCCTTTAACTCAACAACAGCAACAATATCATTAGTTGAACATAGCAAAATAAGATGATAAAGAGAGTGTGTTACAGTGGCAGGGATGAATAGTGCGATTTGTATGCAACATTTGTAAGGGCGGACTTCCGTGTCCCATCCCAGGAGAAATTCTCTGCTCTTCCCTTCCACATGGAATAAAACATTTGCTAATCTACTTATGAAAATGACAACATTTCCGATTCGTGCTCGTTTTTCGAAATGCACTATAATTTATCGGGCGTTATATAAACTGCAGTTATCGTTGTACATATGAAAATCATTCATTGTAATACGTGCAATAACTTATAATTTTGGGATTTAAACACGTAGAATACTATGTGCGATATATTAAGACTTCTGGGCATAATTATGACTGGACTAAGTTAAACGATTTTAATACATTGGGATAAGGCGTTGGGAGAGATCATTGCGATTGTAAGATTGGGTGGATAGAGCCACATTAAATCTAGAAGACTGGGCCTCTTTTCCTTAGAGTCTACATGTTTATCTTGTTTAGGAAGTACAATTACCCATTGTGCACGTTTGTAGAGTATTGTAAGCTTGGTCAACAGAGAAATTAGGACAAATACTAAAACATTTCAATCACTCAAAACCGTCGTTAATCATTATTAGAACATCTTCCTTTTTTGGCCTTAACTTTCTAAACAACATTTTATTGTTTTTTATTTTATAAACGCAAAATTTGTACGAATAAAACATGCTCCAGATCCGTTTATAGATTAGAACTATGTGCAGCATTTTTCAAAATCAGTATATTGGTTTTTCAATTTTCTTTCCATTTTTACACCAAATCTAATTTATATTTTATAACAATAAATTAATACAATTTAGTTTGTGGATATTTTGTTACAATAATGTCTTGGTCGTTAAAGTGACGGATTTGGTCATTACTGTAGGGGTAATATTTGACTTGCTTATATATAAATATTTTATTTAATCCCTAAAATTTAGATATGGAAATATTTATTACCATTGTTTACCAGTAGGATAAGGAAACCACCTTTAGATCAAATTACACAGAAAACCACGTTTGTGTACGCATCTTTAAATGTATTTTGTGAAAAGCAATATTTTATTATGGGGTCATAAAACGAATTGTTTTTAAAGAGCTTACAAAATAACTTGTCACAATAACATAACTTTCATTGGTAGAGAGTAAACGTAATTCTATAAAAAGTAATGACAACAGAAAACCTTCAAGAGCAGTGTAGGAAAAGGATACCAGTTAATTAAACATTGTTCAATCTGCCGAACTACTGAGAGAAAAGGTACATCAACAGTTCATGATCTCAACAGATTAAACAATAGAATCCCACTCATTGTTGTGTAAGAGGTCAAAGGTTACCTGATAATACTCAATTGTTGCTGACAGAGAGCAGATGTTTGGTTGTCACAAAACATTTCATTGATTCTAACACTGGATTTGTAATATTATGTCAATCTAAACGATCATTGGTTTCTTACTTATTCATGGATATATTTCCCACACTGTTATCACGTAGTAATGCTTACTAGACAGTTTATCTTTTTACTTCTTTTGTTCTCTTAGGACAAGAGGCTGAGAAATATCTCATTGTATTTATTATTAAAAGGACATTTGCTCTGTTCTTCCGAAGTGACATGTTATTCAGGGCCGCTAAGATTGGGGTAAGATCTCATCTGTCTAAATCCCAATTTACATACACCATTAGAAGAAATTTAAGCAACCAAATTTAAATTGCTAAACAAACTAAGATTTTTATAAAACTAAATCATTTAAAATAATACAATCAAAGTTAACAAATTGATCTTATTGATATTATAAACAGCAAATGCCCGTATGTTCGTTTAATTAATAACGACTCAATTTAACGTTAAAGTTCTCAACGTGTTTCATAAGTTACAATTTGAAAAATACCTGGCAAGATGAATAACACATTTTGAGGTCCAAAAGTTTGCTTTAGATATTTGGCTTACTTTGACTTTCAACTTTTGTAAGGCTTCAAGAAACTTTTTTATTCGTATATTTGCTCCAACTTTGAAAAGAAATGTATTGTATTTGCCACTGTAATGACTAATTGCTGTTGACATTTAAATTAAATATCAATTCAAGAGCATTTCTGTTAGTACTTGTTATTTTCATTGTTTTATTTTACTAGTAAGATGTTGAAGTTTGACATAACTGGGCAATTTTTATCGCTTTATGGTATATTGAGGTATTGTTCCAGTATTAATAAATTCTCAAAATCCTTCAATTTCTCAACAAAACAATTATGTATGCTGAGTTAACTTTTCTCAATGGCATCAATCATGTCATTCTGGGCAGTTCTTACATAACTAATGAGTATTTCTTCCTATTTGGTTACAAGAGTAGTGTGCCATTAATATTCATAAAAACTAATATAATATATCTAGGGTGCACCTGTTTAATTAAAAGTATTAGGTTTAAAGACTCTTGAGAAATATCCACTGCAATAATATTCAGATGAATCCTAAGAAATAATAATAAGCTGGTTATTATGGCTTAAGCTAATATTTTTGCAGTACAAGATAATTTCTGAATAAAGTGTAAACATTGTACGTTACACAGTTTGTATTAGAAATAATGATGAGCCCAGATAACACAGTGCGCATGAAACAGGTTTGAGTAGTGGATAAACAGATATCCTGTTTGAAGACGTGTAAACAAACTGGTCGTTACGCGCAATAGTGTAAACATTGTACGTTACACAGTTTGTATTAGAAATAATGATGAGCCCAGATAACACAGTGCGCATGAAACAGGTTTGAGTAGTGGATAAACAGATATCCTGTTTGAAGACGTGTAAACAAACTGGTCGTTACGTGCAGTAGTGTAAACATTGTACGTTACACAGTTTGTATTAGAAATAATGATGAGCCCAGATAACACAGTGCGCATGAAACAGGTTTGAGTAGTGGATAAACAGATATCCTGTTTGAAGACGTGTAAACAAACTGGTCGTTACGTGCAGTAGTGTAAACATTGTACGTTACACAGTTTGTATTAGAAATAATGATGAGCCCAGATAACACAGTGCGCATGAAACAGGTTTGAGTAGTGGATAAACAGATATCCTGTTTGAAGACGTGTAAACAAACTGGTCGTTACGCGCAATAGTGTAAACATTGTACGTTACACAGTTTGTATTAGAAATAATGATGAGCCCAGATAACACAGTGCGCATGAAACAGGTTTGAGTAGTGGATAAACAGATATCCTGTTTGAAGACGTGTAAACAAACTGGTCGTTACGCGCAATAGTGTAAACATTGTACGTTACACAGTTTGTATTAGAAATAATGATGAGCCCAGATAACACAGTGCGCATGAAACAGGTTTGAGTAGTGGATAAACAGATATCCTGTTTGAAGACGTGTAAACAAAACTGGTCGTTACGTGCAGTAGTGTAAACATTGTACGTTACACAGTTTGTATTATAAATAATGATGTGCCCAGATAACACAGTGCGCTTGAAACAGGTTTGAGTAGTGGATAAACAGATATCCTGTTTGAAGACGTGTAAACAAACTGGTCGTTACGCGCAATAGTGTGAACATTGTACGTTACACAGTTTGTATTATAAATAATGATGAGCCCAGATAACACAGTGCGCATGAAACAGGTTTGAGTAGTGGATAAACAGATATCCTGTTTGAAGACGTGTAAACAAACTGGTCGTTACGCGCAATAGTGTAAACATCGATGACTGTCACTTCGGTAACAAACGCACTTTTCTTATGCCAAAAATTAGGTTTTATGTATCAAATATATTTTAAACATTCTACGAATACGAATGTGACAGTTCAATCTTTATATTTATCCAGTTTTATTTTCAAGAAATTAATATTTAAAAAAGTAGTTATACTCAAATCTATTTGATTTGAAATTTTCCAAGCCGAAAGTGGATTGTTAAAGACTCCAAGACACTTAATAAATTTATATTTTTTCATGTTTATGATAAACAATCAAGTTGTATTTATATTCACATTGAGTACATGGTAAATAAAAACGACTGGGGCACTAAGTTTAACTGGAACTAAAAATGTTTTCCAGGAGTGAGGAGCTCACATATAACAAATGCTGTGCCGCATCGGGACAATCACGAAACTCGCCGTGGCGTTGATCAACTGGAGACAGGCAGATTTATAGAGTGGCTCGTTTTGAACTTTTTTAATCTAGGGTGAGAGTGAAAACCTCCCTTCTGTGGCGGTTTCACCTACAATCTCCACCTAATCTAATAATATTTTATGGTGAAACTATGACTACTAAATTCAGCATACCTAAAAAGCTAATATACCTCAATGGTATTTATGATATAATGTAAATAATTCATGTATATTGTTACAGTATTTAACCATGTCCTCTACTGGACCAACGATTTGAAAGCTTAATATACAAATATTCCAATTTTAGGAATTTAACTGTAACTAAATTAACTGTATTACGTCCTCTTAATTCTTTTAATCTATATTAAAATTATGAAATTTAAAATGGTGGATCGTTGACATTCGTTTTAAATTGCAACATTAAAACAAGATTTCTTCTGTCTCAAAATTTTTTAGCAATAGACATATAGTTCAATGCAAACCCCGTTTTGTTTTTCAAGATGGTTTCAAATTACATCGAAAATTATGTTCTACTGTACATTCCTATTTAGGTTTAGTGAGTTTCACCAATTTTGACTTCTTTAAAGAGTTCACTTTGTTGAGTGAGAAGGTTAAGTAAATATGTTTATTTCACATATGAAGTAAAAGGATTGTGGAGATGAAGATGTTTCTATTTTCACTATTTTATTTTAAAAATAGGAACAATCAAATTAGACGTCAAGAGTAACATATTTTATTTGCAACACTAAAGAGACGACAAACCCTCCCTGACTGATGTGCCGCGAACCTCTTAAGTTGAAAGGGGAGCGGGAAGGCCATTTTTTTTATTTTTACAAATTCACTTTAATTTTTTTTTATTGTTCCTTGGAATGTCTTCTTTAAGAAAATATAAGGTTCAATGTCGTGGGATGATTATTTAGCTTACTATAAATATTTTTGTAAGCCATGTCACGTCAGATTTTTTACCCTTTGCGCGTGGGCGGGCGCTTATGAACTAAGCTTACATTCATATAGTATATGAAAAAAGCGGACAAAGCAGCTGAAAATATGACAAAGGAAGCTAGAATTAACAGGAGAAAAATCAAAATTGAGTTGGAAGAGGAAGAAGAGAAAGCAGATGATCCAGCCTATGGTGGAGGGATGTTTCGAGCTTATTGGTGAGTTTTGACGTTAATGCTCATTCTCCGTAACTTTAATATTTTAATACTTAGGTACATTTTTCTCAAAAACTATTGGAGGTAGAGAGTTGAAATTCTTTGTGCTTTTGAAGATGGCTATATTCAACAAATACATGCTAAATCAAGGTCTTAACATTACATTATAAAAAAATTAAGTAATGTGAAAATTAAAACTTTTAAAATCATATTTTTCAAAAATTCAAAAACTATAGTAAACTTTGTTAAGAAATGTTAAAACAGCATGTGTTTACTCAATATATTGTATATAATAAGGTGTAAAAAGCTCTAGACTCATCTACGTGTGAACCAACTTACTAAGGTTTTTAAATATTGTAATGAATCAAGAATCTTCATCAAGATAAGTATCAGTTCTAATTGTAACTCCTACAGTCAAGGGTTTACATTTCAGAGACTTTAAAATTTAAGTCGATAATAATTAATTATTTATGTAAATATATTTTAAAATAATGTAGTCAATCTGTGTTATAGCAAAAACTTACTGTACAATTTAGTACAATTAATTCAATACAGTAAAAAACATTATTTTAAACGGAACGTGTTTTCCCAACACATTTTTTTAAGATAACGTTTTTTAATATAAGGTATTTAACTTGAATTTAAAACAATAGTACTATTTTTAATCCAATAAATTTGACTTATAATCCAATAATTATCATCTAAGAAAATTATAAAACTTTGCACAATATCATAAATATATCCACCTCACTTCTTCCAAATACCTCTAGTGTAAGCAAATCATTTTCGCTGAATCAGCAGTTCCAGTCCCAGTTTAAGACCACTGCTAAGATGTATTAAATATTGAAGGGAGACTGGCAGAGCGTTCTTAATGAATTTAATTGGAATTTTGTCGGCCCCGTCTGCATTGTTAGACATCCTCATGACTGCCCTGAACACCTAAGCCTGTCACCGGAGTGAAAAAGAAGGATGTGTTACAGAAACAGCTCAGTTAAAGTCCAGAATATCCAGCACGAGGTGAGGACACAGGAGACTGTAACACAGATGTGGTGTGCAGTGTGCAAATCACGTATAACTTCCATATCACTGCTCTGCTCTTGTAACATGTGGCTCTAAATGTCTTTTCTTTTGTTATAATGCGAAAAACTCGTAGGTCTTATTGATACTTCTAACTTTATTTATACCGATAATCGTTAGGTATTCTTTTTGTTCTGAATTGTAAAACTTACTTTACGAGCAAGAAGAGTCAATTTATTGTAAAATATGGGACACAAGTTAAAGCTTAGAATGTTTAGTTGGAAAGTGGGTGGTTTAGGTTCGAATGCCGGCTGAGCAAAGCCTTTTCGTTAATTCATCTTTATTAAACTTAATTAATTAGTGTAATTGGATGTAGTTTCAAAATTATTCGGGTACGTGACCGTCTGATAAATATCTACAAATATAATACCACTTTTAGTCGACAAAACAAGTCCAGAGTTACACGTAATCGATTACACCCCTGGGTGGCATCAAGGCGTAGAGTATCTACCTCGAGATAGCTATTAAGTACTTAGGTGCTGAGAAACATGGAATTACGTGATATAAATAATTTTGGGAAAAAACATGCTTGAACGTCTCAGGATTGTACTATAAAGGTCCTTGCACTAAAATTCTACTGTATAAATTCTAAAAGAAAACTTAGAGAGCATCTGATGGATTCAGGTAACGAGAAACTGTGGTGTGAGGCTATCTAGAGACCCATAAAATATAAGATCTAAGAAACTTTATGAAGAATAAATTATGGTTAGATACATATCTATTATCATTGATTTCGACTTCTGGATTAATAGACGCTGAGAACTCCCAAAGCAAAAGTGATACGTAATATTGGAACCTACAGTATACTGCACTCCTGTACTCTGAAAACTCTATGGAAGCATTTCCTTCATATATAAAACGTACCAAGAGATAGAGGACTATCATGGGTTGGAAAGTTTGAAGGACAGGAATCTTCCGAAGCCGAGGGAGCTTACATTGATAGCTGTGAAAGGTCAGAATCCTGCAGAAGCCTTAAATTCCTTACCGGAAACTCACAAGCCTAGAGTTTTCAAGGGTTAAGTACTCATACAGGTATTCGACTATCAAAATCCAAGAAGCCTAGCGATTTGAGACGTTATGGTGCAAGGTTGAAGTATAGACGGGTGATATTTGGACTGTCAATATGATTTTTCATCCGGAAGTTGCCCCAAGGAACAAGAGAATTTTGTGTTTTGTTTAAGCTGGGAGGCGACGCACATGTCAGAAGTCTATTCTCCATAAAATTATCTATCTGCTGGAGAGGAATATCTCATAAACCAGAACTGAAACAACCAATATTGGAGCAATTCAAAGTTTCAAGTTACTTGGACCTCGAAAGAAATTGTATTGCCAGGATATTACATGTATGTTCACGCTATTGCTGATATAGTATTCTCATTAGTAGTGAAAGACCACCTGATAGTTATATTTTATTATTAAATGCAACATCTTGTAAAAAAATTAAACAATTAACTTTGTAACATGTTCGTTCTTTAAGTAGTAAATTTCTGGTTACTCGTAGGTCTGTGATCCATCGCATAGAATATCGTACAAAATATAAAGAACACTTATATAGTACTTAACATGTGGTATTGTGAAAATACTGTTCAAAACTCGTGGGAAATATGTCTCCTTCCTGTACCCGGCTGACGTATCGCTCAAGGAAACTCCCCGTTACCCCCACTAGTTGTACAATATACTATTTAATATCATATCCAATGAAACATATACTGTTTTAAATTATTTATTATTTACTTTGAATCGCTAAATAGCATGAATAAATTACCGATATTATTACAATATTTAACACCAAAGATTTAATGGAATCACAGTTAACTGCGGAGCTGTATGTTCACTACGGGTGAAGTCAATCAAAACTTTACGCGTATTTAGCATTTAGATTAAAACTGCGCAGTGCTGTGTTTACCGTGAACTGGGAAATTGTTCACAAAATCCAAGTTTATTGGGAAGTGACAATTCAGTGTATTATGAATCAGAGTTAACTGCGGAGCTGTGTGTTAACTGCGGGTGAACTCAATCAAAACTTGACACGTATTTAGCATTTATATTAAAACTGCGCAGTGCTGTGTTTACCGAGAACTGGGAAATTGTTTACAAAATACAAGTTTATTGGGAGGTGACAACTCGTTGTATTATGAATCAGAGTTAACTGCGGAGCTGTATGTTAACTCCGGGTGAACTCAATCAAAACTTGACGCGTATTTAGCATTTAGATTAAAACTGCGCAGTCTGTGTTTACCGTGAACTGGGAAATTGTTTACAAAATCCAAGTTTATTGGGAGGTGACAACTCGGTGTATTATGAATCAGAGTTAACTGTGGAGCTGTATGTTAACTACGGGTGAACTCAATCAAAACTTGACGTGTGTTTAGCATTTAGATTAAAACTGCGCAGTCTGTGTTTACCGTGAACTGGGAAATTGTTTACAAAATCCAAGTTTATTGGGAGGTGACAACTCGGTGTATTATGAATCAGAGTTAACTGCGGAGCTGTATGTTAACTACGGGTGAACTCAATCAAAACTAGACGTGTATTTAGCATTTAGATTAAAACTGCGCAGTCTGTGTTTACCGTGAACTGGGAAATTGTTTACAAAATCCAAGTTTATTGGGAGGTGACAACTCGGTGTATTATGAATCAGAGTTAACTGCGGAGCTGTATGTTAACTACGGGTGAACTCAATCAAAACTTGACGTGTGTTTAGCATTTAGATTAAAACTGCGCAGTCTGTGTTTACCGTGAACTGGGAAATTGTTTACAAAATCCAAGTTTATTGGGAGGTGACAACTCGGTGTATTATGAATCAGAGTTAACTGCGGAGCTGTATGTTAACTACGGGTGAACTCAATCAAAACTAGACGTGTATTTAGCATTTAGATTAAAACTGCGCAGTCTGTGTTTACCGTGAACTGGGAAATTGTTTACAAAATCCAAGTTTATTGGGAGGTGACAACTCGTTGTATTATGAATCAGAGTTAACTGCGGAGCTGTATGTTAACTACGGGTGAACTCAATCAAAACTTGACGCGTATTTAGCATTTAGATTAAAACTGCGCAGTCTGTGTTTACCGTGAACTGGGAAATTGTTTAAAAAATCCAAGTTTATTGGGAGGTGACAACTCGGTGTATTATGAATCAGAGTTAACTGCGGAGCTGTATGTTAACTACGGGTGAACTCAATCAAAACTTAGACGTGTATTTAGCATTTAGATTAAAACTGCGCAGTCTGTGTTTACCGTGAACTGGGAAATTGTTTACAAAAATCCAAGTTTATTGGGAGGTGACAACTCGGTGTATTATGAATCAGAGTTAACTGCGGAGCTGTATGTTAACTACGGGTGAACTCAATCAAAACTTGACGCGTATTTAGCATTTAGATTAAAACTGCACAGTCTGTGTTTACCGTGAACTGGGAAATTGTTTACAAAATCCAAGTTTATTGGGAGGTGACAACTCGGTGTATTATGAATCAGAGTTAACTGCGGAGCTGTATGTTAACTACGGGTGAACTCAATCAAAACTTGACGCGTATTTAGCATTTAGATTAAAACTGCACAGTCTGTGTTTACCGTGAACTGGGAAATTGTTCACAAAATACAAGTTTATTGGGAGGTGACAACTCGGTGTATTATGAATCAGAGTTAACTGCGGAGCTGTATGTTAACTACGGGTGAACTCAATCAAAACTAGACGTGTATTTAGCATTTAGATTAAAACTGCGCAGTCTGTGTTTACCGTGAACTGGGAAATTGTTTACAAAATCCAAGTTTATTGGGAGGTGAAAACTCGTTGTAATATGAATGGAGATTTTTCCAGAAATAGACTTGTCATTTCATATAGTAACTTGTCATGTCACTGTAGTGCTATAATCGTGCCCTACTTGTAAAATTGACAATTAAATACTTAGAATATTTGGAATTTCAATTCGGAAGTTATTTCATTAGTTTTACTACTTGTAAGGGAAAGCTTATACAGTAATATATCAACTGTTGCTTAGACATCCAGACAAACAGAGTTCAATTTTAAGGCAGGAAAAGCAGGAATAGTTGATATTTGTCTTTTCAATAAAGAAAAGTGACACCAATTAGTAAGCATTTCAAGACATGGGGTATTGTGTTTTTTGTGAATAAATAACTTGTGCAAACTAGGTACTATGAAACTAAGAACTATGTAACAAAATGATGCCAAAAACTTAACAAATTTCACGATATGTTGGCCACAAAGTGCTACCATTAAACTTGAGGCTACGAAAAGATTCTACCACGCAACCTCATAAAACCACCACAAACAAATTAACTTTATACCTAAAAATGTATTAGCAAAATAAAATCTACTTTATCAGAAGCGTTAAGCATTTCAAACTTCAATATAGACATTAAACACCAAAAAGAAAAAAAATAATATCTGAAATAACTTTACTGGATAGTACTTTAACAATAAATATTTACAGAAAGTTCTTAGCTTAATAACTATTTCACTGTATGCTTAATTAATTCCTCCGGACATAGCTTACGGGATTTCACATGACTGATTCACGCCAATATCTTCTACCGGAAATCCCCACACTTTTACCGGAAGTGTACTCGCCCTGAATGGGTAGTTAATATACAGGGTATCGGAAGTAGGCTTAAGATCTAGTCTAAAACGTTTCATTGCAGCAGTTTACGTGCTAATCTTTTAACCCGTGATAAACCATACCAGACCGGGGTTCGAATCCGGGACCTGCGGATAAGGAACAGAGACGTTAAGCAGTGAGCTACTAGAGGGACGCTCTACATATTAATGCATCACTTTTTACAATTAATTTTATATTTGATAAATAGGATTTGTAAAACCAGTTCTATTAATATTAACTACTGGACTGATATCATTGTTGAAACTCAGTTATAAATAATAATGTTTTGTACATTCAATAACGAACTATTATGCACAAAGAAAGACAACGATAAAGCAATTGATGTCATATTGTGAAATGTTTTTTTGGCACAGTCCTAATTAGTACTGATTTCCGTTGTAAAAAGAGAACGATTTCCAATTGTCAATCAGCGCGCTTTGTTTCCACACAGTACGAGGCCAATTCATGAGAATTATTCTTTTGACACCGGGGTTCGCATTGATTTGATAAAAGGGTGGCTAATGAGATTGTTAATTTGGTTTACTTTACTCCAATAATTAGTGCATTGAGTAAAGTACCAGTTGATAATCACGAACTGTAATCTGTGTTGGAAGCCATAGATTAATTAATTATGTAAATAATATTCTAGAAATAAAAAAGTCATGTTAAGAAACTTTGTGAAAAGGGTTATAAAGCGTACGAGATAAATAAAAAAGGGATCGTATAGTCTTAGAGAAGTGGGAGATTGATGAGGGATCATAGGATTGAGAGAATATAACCAATATTGGACTCAAGATATGTAATCCTCAAATAATGAGATCCTGAACTCTAAAAACCGCAAAGAACAGTGTACGCTGGAATAGAAGGACATGAAAATGAGATTACGAGATTGAGACTCTGAGATGACAGGATACTGTATAACGGTGGATAAAGAGATCATTGCATTACTCTTTAAAACTAAAAAGAACAGGACGCGCTAGAAAGGAAGGTAATCAAAGTCAGATGACAATATTGAGACTCTTATGAGACAGGATACTAAAGAGATCTTGAGCACCTGAAGATTACAAGACTTGGCTTGTGTCGACAAAAAAGATGATCTTATAATTTGAAACAGTGATTTTTGTTGTTATTCACGTTAAAGAACGAGAATGGATAACTCAACTGGTGTTATGGCTGTTGTCGATGAACTCGCACTACATTGAAATTTTAAATATTAATAAATATGAAATAAAATAAATTTATTAAGAAAAAGGAGGCCGAGAGTGAAGATTCTATCGGTTAAGAATAAGATAGTGTGCCCCAGTGACTTGAAACAGTCGGAAGGATTTTGAGAAGGACATCATTGGAGACAATATGTTGGCATACTAAGAGGTGACAGTACATTCAATTAGAGACTGAATAATATATTTTATTGAGCTATATCATCTCCCCTACTACCAAGTAGTATTTACCCAGTATATCTCTCAAGTAACTTATATTTATAGTTTTTATTTTAATAAACGAATAGTTAAAAATAATGTAATTGGAAGTACATAAAAAGACAATTTAATCAATTTACTCCAATGGATATATTAAGAGTAATAATATATGATCTGTAAAACAGGGAATATTCATAGGTGAGTAACTCTCATGTTCCATTCTTCCAAGGACGAATATTTGCCTCTGCAGGTAAAATGAAGGTCGTGCATTGTGAAACTTCTTGTACTTATCACTGTCTTCTGAGACTTCCACTCCGTTTACTCAGTATGTCTTTTACGTGTTGTTGGTTTAAGAGATGTGGTAACAAGAAATTATTTTGTCGTATACTTCGGAATTTACTATGTTGGAAATACCATTATCGCAATTTATTGCCGAGTTTAAGCAGACAGTGAATGGCGGTATTATGTAACGTTAAAGAGCGTTTTACACCGTTGTTTGACGACTAGCTGTTACACGTTAACACCTACCTGTTACAGCTCTGATAAGCTGATGGTTTAATGTGTCACATAAATTCTCACGTTGTTATATTTATTTAATATATTTTAATTTTGCACATTCCTATAGCAATTATATTGTCTTAAAACTAGATAAATAACGTAAAAAGCAACAAAATGTTACCGTTTATTTAAAAACATGTATTTTCAAGAAGTTACAATGAGAAAAGTGTTTGCATAAACAGTCGTATAAATTCTTTACACACTGTTTCATAGTTGGTGGTCCAACTCCATGTCAGATGAAATGCCTACAGCTCCGCAACTGTCGATTCTCCCTTGGCTAGCGTAAGAACGCCGAAAACTTATGCGCTTAGATTATGTTAGTCACACAAGAGATAACTCATGCAGTGCTATAGATACAGGGACTACAAAAACGAGCGCTTGTACTGCCATCTGTGGAGTGAGAGGTCAACTAGCAAATATTTGTGCGGTAACAGTCAAAGTTACGTGGCGCAGCCCTGGCGGTGGGGGTCAGAACTAAGCGAAGTGATCCGCTGGACCTTAGTAAGCACACCACAACCGTGTGAATGACATCTCCTGTGCATATAATACAATCAGAGATAGTCATGTTAGTTCACATCTAACGACGTGGGAGCAACCTAGCGGTCGTTTACGCAACGATCTTTTGTGTACCTAAAAAATGTGTAACCTCCTCTTTTTTCAGATATTTAGATTGCTCATATTCAATTTATGTTTTGGAAAGTACAAATTAATGAAATTGCCTCAGTTTTTCAAATAACACTTTATAGATTACCAAATTCAGAATCAACCAAATTTGGGTAATGAAGACCTGAATCCTCGGGCTCAACACAGTATTGACCAATTGATCCATTTGCGTGTTTGGATTCGACGAATCTGATTCGAGCACGTGATTTCACAGAATAGAATTTAAAGTTTATTCTTAAACTTTTCAACCTACCAGGTTATTTGTTATAAACCAATTCTAACTTTGTAATAAAATGGTTTTTACACAACCCTCGAGAACACAACTTAAAAGATATAATAACACTATTCTCATTGGAAAACGTTTATGGCATCCCTTGATTTTTTTAGATTCATTTTGAGTAGCTATAAACGTTCATCCTTTAAATAAAATTAAAATACTAAAATAATTATATATTATGTCTTTAGTAGATTAAATTAATATTAAAATCAATAAAACGCATAGAGTTTTATGTTTTACAGCAGTTAATGGTGTATAACACTGTGTTGAGATCATTACATATTTAACTGTATACCTGGAAGATGTAATGACTTACCTAATATTAGTCCTTTTTACAATTTAGAAATAATCAGATTAGTGTACAAATATGCGGATGCTGGGTTTAAACTTTGTGTGTCTTTAAATTGAATACAACTTACGGAGTATCACTGAATTTAATCGATTTAAGTTTACTCTTTATCCTGAAGGTTTCAAATGGTTGGTCTCTTAATGTATCCCAGCCGTACTTATTTTAACTGTTCAAAGTTGCTAGTGATAGTTGTCTACATTTCTAATTGTACGAGTGTATTTTCGTGTGTACATGAATGAGAAATAAAGTCTTTATGAATTCCTATTATGGATTAAGTGTTTTTTATTGATAATATATCCTTCGGAATAAAACTCGAGCAAGACAGCTTGTCGCGTCGTAACTATAACTATTGTCATTGAGTCAGCACGTCGTAAATATAACGATATCGTCGTAGCTGCAACTACTCGTATGTTATCTAGTCATCAAGATAGTTATAGCTGTGTTCTACGATACACTGAATCGATGTTGTACAGCAATCTCCCTAGCAGCCATATAAATATTGCTTCTTTCCTTCTAAAAGGAATATGTTTTCTTTGGTCGTAGTCAGTGATTCTTGGTCATTGATTTAAATGCTGAGCGTCCAAATATTTAGTGTTTCAAAATGGACACAGTGGTAATGGGGCCCAAAAACAAAAAGAATATGGACAGTGGCCACTCTGAAATTGGCCACGAAGTCCAGGCAAGGGAGGTCTCCCGGAATTGGTTGAGTGAGAAGTGGTTCCACTGCTTTCTGTTGGCCCTAGTCCAGAGTCCTTTCAACAATACTTCCTTTACTCTATGAAGCTCATCTCCTTGTTGTAGAGTGAAGAGTTTTTAAGATGGTGCCATGTTGGTTTCCCTCTAAGCACAGGCATCCTCTTTTTCATGACCTAAAACTCCACTGTGTGAAGACCACTGTGTGAAGACCACTGTGTCGAGGACCGCCCGCCATACCTGGTAGTTCAGTCCCAAGTGCAAGAACATACTGACTGGTCAACAAAGAAAACTATAATTTGTTGGGTTCTGCTTCTGATATTCTGTTATTGCTATGTAACATTTATCATGATGAAATCATGTAATAACTGTAACAATTGCCATCATGCAATCACGTTAACGTTATATCCATCTGGATCAAAATAATTGATTTATAACTTTTCTAGCTTTTTTATTGTAGTATCAGCCTTCTTTTTAATGATATTTCAATATCTGTACCAATGCTTTTAGATCAACAAGAAATATTGCTTGAATTAGTATTTATTTAACTGGTGATCCTCAATCTATAGGCCGTGCATATCCATGTAATAATGGTAGTTCTTAATAATTTTATGTGGTGAGAATTATAATTTGTATCTAAAAATTCAAGATAGATAAATATTCATTTAACAAATTTATAGATCAACTAGCTGTTTCCCGCGGCTTTGCACGCTTTTCGAAAGCTTTGCCCGTGTATATGAACTTCTGGTTTAATTGAATTATATTTAAAACGCCGATGTAGAGTTTACCTTGTTGCCACGATCAAGAAAATCTGTTTATGTTTATAGCCATTGTGCACTTACATGTACTTTATTATAAAGTGGTCTAACACTCAAACTTTAAGTTCAATCAGAAATGTATCTTAAAGACAAAATATACATAATTACTTAGCGCCTTCAAATAGTATTTGGCTATGTAATATACGTAACTGTGTCGTAATTGCAGTTTATAGTGTACAGGTGCTTTTAAACATTTTATCTTTTGCAGTGCCGCTTGGAGGTGAGTTACATCAATGGGCACAGCTTATAAACCTTCTCCGTGGAAAAATACGTATACATAAAAACTTTCATAATGGTCTGTCTAATATTTTGCGATTCCATAAAGGACAAACACACAAACATTCATTTATATATATATATATATATATATATATATATATATATATATATATATATATATAAATGATAATAGAGATATATAAGTTTTATGAATTCTAGAAAGTGAGTATTTTGTCAACGTTTTATATACGATGTTCGGAAAACACTCTTGAACACGATCTGCTCTCGGTAACGTTGTCAGCAGAACTGTACAAGCTTGATAGGTTCTGACTTTACCATTCCGGTATCAACTTAAAGTAATTGTAATTGCAAGTATACTCGTTGTCATTATCATTTCTAAATTAGTTTAATTAGTCCATGCCTTAAATTATTAAACATGCAATCTGAACATTGTTTATGTCCTATTTCTAATTTTAAACCTTCTTCTATTTTTTTAACTTATGACGTAAAATGCACACAAAACCCAAAGTCCTGAGGATAGGATAGGTTACAGGAAAGATATTTGTGACCTTATAAAAAATAGTGACCAAAAACTGTTAAATAGTTTATGGTTCTGGCCTTGTCATCAAGTTTATTCAAGAATCCTGTAATAAATAGAAACGGGGACCAAGAAAACTTAAGGCCCCTAGGTTGAAAAAATCCAATTATCAAAGTTGTACCATCTGATTAAATTAAACATTGAAAATATTATTTGGTCATAACAGTTTATACTATTCTGAGTTCGACAAGCAGGGTTCAAAGATATAGTTTGAGATCTTTAGAGAGCACTTTATCCTTTTAAAAGTTTTAAAGGGTACAGAGTACAATACGAGCAAAAAGTAAAATTATACTAACTATGTAACGTTATAAGGATAATTTAGAGTCACAATATGCAAATAACTACTGTGATAGATAATTATAAAGCTTCATTTCACCACAAATGTACTGTAGTTTACAGCTCGGTGTTCTAAACTTAGACTCCAAATTAGACTCCAAATTTTAAAAGACTACTGACCTTCATAGCTTTAAAACTATTCTAGTAGATTAAAATATAAATATATATATATATATTTTTTTTTTATATCAGTACTTGTATAACACATGGTGTAACCATGTTTCGCCTGAGGTTGTATGCAAAATGACAAAGCGATCTTCATATTTTCTGTGGAAAGACAGACAATCATGAAGAAGAAATATTTTTACACCCAAAACAAAAAAAACTATTTCAATTTACTCAGTGATAGGTTTCAACGACACTAATCCAAATCCCATGAAGTGACATTTGCCATCATATAGCTCTTTCTTATAAATGCAGAAATTAAATTTTATCCAAAATTAAAATTTTTAAAGACTATATATATTTCGAGATATCAAGTTGATTGTTTGGCTGCACGTGTTTTTACGTCACATAATGAAATATTTTTCTTTACAAATTGATTTTTGCACCGTTCTTGTTGCCAACATGATTTAACAGTGAAGCCAATGAATGAATGTTAACTAACGCTCAGCCAAATACCATGAAGTGACATGCACTATGATAAAACGTGATTTTGTTTATGTAGAATTGGCTCATGAAACACTTTAGAGACTGTGGGTCAGTTTGTTCTTGAGATACCGCACGGATAGACAGACTGTCAGAAATTAATATATTTTTCAGCCACTCAAGTAATAGGCTTCGATAACGCTCAGCAAATACCAGGACTCGGTTTATTTGTAGTTTACCGTACAAACGTCACGGCTATTTTTGTTGAATGTAAATTTTGTCCTCTAAAGAGGGAAGAGGAGAAAATCTCCCCAGGGAAGAGATATGGAAGTCCACCCATACAGACGTGCATACAAATCACACTCTTCATTTCTGTCCCTACAAGTGACTTTCCTTTTTATGTTTTTAAACCACACTACACCTTCAGTTATTTGGTGATATTGGTTATTAAAGGTTAAGCTGTTGCTATATTATTAAAATCAAAACCATTTTAAATCATTAAGTTACAAAAAATACAGTTGGAAAAACGTATATATATATATATATATATATATATATATATATATATATATATATATGTGTGTGTGTGTATATATATTTCCACATAGCTGTTGTTAAATGTTTCTGAAAAATATCAAAAGTATTTTAGAATAGCGTATTTGAGTTTTTCATTCTGCTGGAAAGGAAATTAAATTCTAGAACTAGATTAACGTGACTTCTCTTATTATTGTACTCAGTGTAAATCAGTACTAAACCTTACTTTTGTGCACTAGTACTTAGTGCACTAGTATGATTTAAATCCAGATTTATGAATAATAGTGTGAACAACAACCGAAAATTTGCGTCAATTATGATCTTTGTTTAAAAATTAATGTATTTAGCAGTTTCGCTTTTTTAATTCCGCTCTACTTTATTTTTATTTCAATAAAGAGTGCACCATTTTTGAGTACTCTCTGCTGCTTGTTGGAAACAATAAACATTCTCTTACTGACGATTAGTGCCAAAAAATGGATAGAGCCCCGAACGCACCTCATCTCTGTTGGTCTCCTTAGCCATTCATAAAATTCTTAACGTTCTAAACGCGTTTCAAAGAATACCAGAAATTAAATTAATTTATAGGTACTTTGAAATTTACCTGTATAACTTGCGACACCTGCAAGAAAGTTACAATCTGGCAATTAATTTAATATTTTTGTGTGTCATTCCATGCCACGTGGCAATGCTGGTGTTTTCACCTCTAGCAAGAATATTTGTGCCAAATGCTCTCTTCCAGCCACTACGATGGCAGAAGCATAAACAAATCACCGCTGGCCCGAGGCCAGTCATATTGCTCCCAGCTGTGTTGACAGTTTGTTGCGGTCTGTTGTATATTTATTGTTACTACCTTAATAAAAGGTTTAGAGCACCCTTATTGGACTACTATCAATTGAAACTATTTGTGTGGCACTTTGACATGTCCATATCGGTGTTCCTGTAAAGTTCTTTTCACACCAACTAGAACAATCTTTCTATTTGCGTAGTAAAAATTTATATTTACAAAAAAGTCCAAACTTATTTTCTCATAATAAATATACGGGGTACACTTAACACAAACTTTAGGATATTGTTCCTATCGTAGAATTGATAAAAAAATGGAATGCAGTCAGTTGTCTATCTCTTTTCGTTTATTATCGGCCTATCTGTATTGTTTATAAAAATAGTATTTTAAAACATAATCAACCAGATTTGAAAAATAACTCTTTATGTTAAAAGAATAGATCAAAAAATTTTTGGTCGAATTTTTATAAATAAATTTCAAAACGGTTCTCATTTAAACTGGAACATCCAATAACGGCCGATATTCAATAAAATTACAGTAGTGAATTTTCGTACCAATAAAATACAATGATACTTGAAATGTTTTAATCGTTTTGAAAATGTATATCTTAAAAGAAGCCTGTAACCTTAAGCATCATTTCAAAAATCTCTTGCGTTATTTATTTTTTGATAATTACTGATAAATACCTATTGATAATTGAATGAAAATTCTAATTTGATGACATATACAGGCTATATATATATAAGTTATATAGTAAAGGTGTGTTCTAAATAATGATTTTAATAGTTTTTTGCTCTCATTCGCATGCACAAAGTTTATGCGCAAACGATAAATATATAATACATACGATAGGGCTAAATGTTTAAATAACACACTAGAAGCAAAGTGGAGTATGCAGCTGTGCAGTAGTCACATGTTTATGAGACAAGGCTAGATATAATGGGATTAAATACGGTTAGTACACATCTAGTAAATACAAACAATGTTGACAATCGCATGTAATTGCTGTCAACGGAAGCAATGAATTTTACATGCATATATGGAAATGTTGATAACTGTAGACTAGTGACATGGTCCTTTAGATAAGACCTTTTCCTTATTTGTCGATGAATTACGGCCTAGGGATTTTGGAAATAAGGTTTCTACTGCACTTTATGTCCTTACTCACTACAATTACGTAACTAAGTAAAGTTGGTGAAAGGATTGACGTCATCACTATAAAGACAAGTTCCACCCCTTTAATGCTAATTAATTATTTTTTATTTTTTTTTTTTACTTCATGCATATATTCTTTACACAAATGTAACGATATTCTTGTATAGTAACTCAAGAGATAAAATTTTAGTTATGTTATAGTTTTTGTTCACCAATATTATGTTTGTGACCAAATTAAACAGTTACTATAGATTAATGTCATAAGTGCATAAAATAATGACTACCAAACTAATTTAGAAAAATGTGTTCTAGGCAGTTAATGTGGACAAATACGACAGTAACAGACCCCAAGTCTATCTGATTGGTTTATTGGAATTTTGAGACGTTACCATTGCGCATATATTTACATAAACTTGCATTTATATTGAGCTGTATTTCTTGTCGGACTGTGACTGGTAATTGGCAAAACTTAAAAGTCAACTGAGACAAAAAGAAAACAATTTTTATAACCGATATGACATAATTATTAGAAACAGTTTTTTGTAAGTAATTATTTTTGCTACTTACTCACTCACAAAACTGATGTATTAAAACAAAGTTTAAATTGAAAATTCAATTTTGATACTGACTTAGTAAAGACAATACAAGTTCCTTGAAACAGCCGAATGGTCTATAATTGGCAGCTTGGAATTCTTTTCTAGCTGTACTACCATATATCTTTCAATTATGTCAAATACTGGCAGAGAGATTCTATGTGGTCTCTTATGAACAAAAATGAAATTTAATTTAATTTCCTAGCCACATATTCAAAGTGTATTCTTTTAAAATCAAGTACTAGGCTTCGCTGAGGATCCATGCCCAGTGTATAGCCAGCATGCATGTGTTAATAATATATAACATATTAAAATGTCATATGATTTTACTAAGGCTAATTACATATGCATTATACTGATATTCTATCGTTGCTGCTGCTACTAAAGTTTTCAAGCCTCTCGAATGATATGCTTCGCTAATGTTCAGCCAATTGTTAGGCGTTTATAATGCATATGATTTGTTCGCAGTTCTAAAAGCAGTAATAATCATTAAATATAAATGATTTGAAGGAATCAACTTTAACTGCGATGCTGCTAGCCTTTTATGTTAGTTAGTTTATGTTAGTCCTTTATGTCCTTAATGTTAGTCAACTGCGATGCTGTTAGTCAATTGCGATGATGTAAGTCAACTGCGATGCTGTTAGTCAACTGCGATGCTGTTAGTCAACTGCGATGCTGTTAGTCAACTGCGATGCTGTTTGTCAAATGCGATGCTGTTAGTCAACTGCGATGCTGTTTGTCAAATGCGATGCTGTTTGTCAAATGCGATGCTGTTTGTCAAATGCGATGCTGTTAGTCAACTGCGATGCTGTTAGTCAACTGCGATGCTGTTAGTCAACTGCGATGCTGTTTGTCAAATGCGATGCTGTTTGTCAAATGCGATGCTATTTGTCAAATGCGATGCTGTTAGTCAACTGCGGTGCTGTTAGTCAACTGCGATGCTGTTAGTTAACTGCGATGTTGTAAGTTAACTGCGAATAAACTCAATCAAAACTTGACGCGTATTTAGCATTTAGATTAAAACTGCGCGGTAACATGTTAACCCAAACCCTGAGGAATTGTGGCAAAATGCGTCTCTGTTTGTAATTGTTGATTACAATTTAGTGTTTGATGTATAAAACTGTGACAATGAATGTAGTTTTCCTACCATATCATAACGAATCATGTAGAGTACAATTATAGTAACATCGTATGAAAAATATAATTATGGTGGCAGATGTCGATTTTGGAAAATAGGTTTTATGTTAAAATCATATCTTTCAGATAACTTCTTTGAATATATTGCGCACGGTTTTTCCTAATGCAAGCGTAATTACAACTATTTAAAGTAGAAAATCTGTGGAAATTTGTACTCAGGCTAAAAAAACTGGTAAATAAAAAATATGAAATTTATACTGTGTGTACATTAGTTTTAGCTTCAGGTATTTACATGTTTTTATTCGTTTATGACTGAAAGCAATTATACATTTTTTTTAAATTATCTTTTATTAATGAAGTATAATTTTTTTTAATGTTTCTTAGTATCTTTTCCTAAATATAGTATTTTAGTACGAAATAAAATCTTATATTTATAAAGAAATATATTTATATTTATAAAATATATACTCGTAAATATAACCTACATTACTCCCTGAAGGTATAAATTATATGTATTCTGTAATAGTTTTACATTTTTATTCCCATTCGTTTTTGTTTGGAAGTAATTAAAAAATTTTAAAATGCTTTTTTTATGCCTGTAATTTTATATGGATTGATTCAAAATAATTTCTTCTTTATTTATTTAGGGAAGCTATATTAAAGAGCTTGGGAGGACATAAAAACATTTTCCAATTTCAAAATCGATTACAACATGTTAGGTAGCGAGTAAATACTCAGATCTATATACTGTATTTTTAATGTGTATTAATTAGTTACTTAGTATATTTACAATCAATTAAACAACTTGTTGGAATCATCATTGTTGGTACAAATGCTTAATGCTAATGTGATTCTATGATATTATTAGTAGATTTTTCAAGGTATGGAATAATTATTTATTTTGAACTGGGACTTCAAGTACACTTAACAGTTAATAGCATTTTAAAGTAACGATTATTGTGATTCCAGTCACACTTCAATAAACATTTCGATAGATTAAATTTTTCTCTGGAATATTATATAATGGACACATTTACACTGTAGCGTTTTTATTTCATAGAGAAGAAGCAAGAGTTTTGTTATAATGGAACGCTCTACTCTGAACTAACAAAGTCAATATTGTTAGTGCCTCGAACAGCTGAAGTCTGGGAAACTAAACAAATCTTGAGCTAGTTATATAGAAACATGTTCCTTGTTAAGAAAGATCACGGAGGAGCATGTGTCTAAACTTTTATATATATATATATTGTATTGCATTTTCATTATGGATAGTCCTTCATTCTTTAATCGACAAAGAGAGAAAGGGCAATGTAAATAAAATATTTTCATAGTGCAAAACATTTCTGAAATATACGAGTTAGTGTAATGATAAAGTAAGAATATCACTTAACTATTATAAAAACATTACAATAAATATTAAAATACATGTTTAGAAGTTTGTGGCTAGGAGAGGACATATAGAGATGTATAAACCCCCCCCCCCCCACCCCACAAAGTCATTAAGTCATTTTGTCATTAGTTCAACAAATCTTGGGAATTTTATTTTTATACGTACAAATATCTCTAAGGACAATTGTATAAAATGAATAGTATATATAGCTTAGTCGACATAAGAAAAATAGCCAATTTTATAATTGGCTAAATTTGAATTTTGCATCTCTCACTGAAACCTGTTATGCACACATGTCATTGGATATTTAGATTTTCTCAAGATTACTTTACATGAGGAACACCCTGTATATTTTAACTTTAACTCTGTTAAAGTCTTGTTATAATAGTATTAGTTGTATAAAAAATTATTCTGACAGTTTATTTACTTTTTGGAATTCGTGAGTGAGATTCTACATTACTGTAGGAATTATCGGAGAGGGAAAAGTTCTATTCGGTTGTCAAATACTAATGTATGAAAGTGTACAAATAATAACATATGTATGAAGGTTTCTCGAATTTCAGCAACTGGTTCTTCAACTGAAGTACTTGTATCCAAGAGTGGGCGAAGAACACTGAAGTGCGGGGATGTCCTGCCACATTGCTACGTCGCTCAGTCCAGCGCGGCTTAGTGTAGCGGTCAACCCCTCGCTAATTCGTCACCGTTCCCAGGGTTTGTCAGGATAGGACAGCTCCACATATTCTTCTAACAGTCAAAAGTGTCAAATCTTTCGTGTTATAATCATACAGGACTCTATACACCTTTCTAAACGTTTTCTTTCTGTCCTATCAACAGAAATCTCTTAGGTATATCTGTGGACGACTGGTGACTTCTGTACGAGATTGTGGTGGTTACTTTACTTCCAATAGTAATAGGCTAATCACTTAACTGTCTTGAGAAACTGCTTTCGAAAAAGTTTTCTTAAATTCCTGATACTCTTGATCGAGATTTTCTTCACATCCCTCGTACTCCAAGAAAAAACATAACATGAATTAAGTTTTATTTTTAAATAATATTACATAATATTGCACCTTTATCTTAGTAGTAATTTATAGCAAAGGTAATTTTTAAAGCCCCCAGGCAGACAGAAGGAATTTGACTGCTTATAGAGTATGAATCTGACAGCCTAATCTAAATATAAACAACGTTACATGCAACATTGATAATACATAGCTCAATTCGCTCTTTATAAATACAGTGGAAAACATACACACAGTCAGATAGCCAGACATTCTGCAGACAAGAGGATTTTTTGCAGCACTCTCAGTGACAGCTAAGCATAGTATAAACAATTTCAAGTTCATACATCAATTCATACTCTCGATATCACCATAGATAAAAGATTTATACATGTTTTCTGATACATAAATACAATAAAATACATGAAGGAGTGTGATCTAATATTATCAAGGAACAATCTACTCGATCTTATGAAATAAGTTGATCTTTACGTAACTGGCCCACTCCCCTGCCCTTTGACAACTCTAAAGTCCTGAAAACCCTATCAATCAAGAAATCTTGAAAATTTCTTACATGATTAATAAATTTGGGTGTTTCAATTATAGTTTGGGAAATTAATTAAAAATTCTCTTTTGAAACTAAAAAGAAAAGTTTTGAAGAGTGATCATTTAATTTTGTCTATGGTAATGTTTTAATATAAGTTAATATAGTGAGGGGAACATGTTCCGAAGTTTTAAACAAAAAATAGCAGTGTAATATATCATTAGGCAGGGTAGAGTGAATGTCCTTCCTGTCTGAAAACGTTCTTGCAGCGGTCTCGTCTTGTAAGCCCAAGACCGTTCGCAACGCTTTTTTGTTAGGGAGAAAATCTTGCTGAAGTTTGCGTTACTATAGAAAACCCCAAAATATAGGCTGCCCTAACGCTCAGCCACATTCGATGGAGTGACGTGCACTATCATCGAACTCTATGGAAAATGAAGCTTCACGCAAAATTTCAGATCCATAGGTAAGTTCATTCTCGAGTTATACCGGAAGACATACAGACAGACAGAAATAAAAATTGTCTAGCCTTCGCTACCGCTCAACCAATTATAGTCCATTAATGAATATTTGGAACATAAAATAGAAATAAATGCATGAGTTTTAGTATAACTATTATTCTACACTAGTATTCAGGAAATTCTAATTTGAAAACATAGCTGTTGCACAATTTTAAAATTTAAAAAAATAGTGTAACTTCAATCACAGTGAGTAACGCTCTACAATAAACTATTTGTGGATGCAGAAATATTCGAGTGCCCTTTGACTGCTAGTTCAGACGTTTTAGTGAGATTGGCTATCGACTGAAAGTCACCCATAGGAAAAAGCATGATCAATCTCTGCATAATTTTTCAAACCATTGCAAAGCATTATTCATAGCTTTTTCTGTATTGCTTAACATTTTTCAGATCTAACAATGCTTTGTAAAGTAGCAGTTTCACTGTTACTTTTGACCGCGACTGTTTTATTGGTGTTCAAAGTTCTTAGTCCACTCTTTTTCTACCAAAATGGCATTTTTATCTATTATACTAAACTCTTTTATGGGAAACAATCCAAATCCGTTCACAATTGGACTTGTTACAGCCAAGTGGGAAAAGTAAATCCTCCTATTTATTAATTTATTTGTCAACGACAGTAACGAATTCATACATAATGCAATATTCACGACCCAAAAACATAGCAGATCACAATGCAAGGTATAAATTAAGAAAGAATAAACAATATAAAATACAAACCTAATGCCAAAAATATAAGAATAAATCTATATAACAAAAAAACAATATTGCAAAAGCAATATAACGGCAGTCATTACAAGTAGCATAATATCACAATAAATGAATATAGAGAATACGAAGTCTCACAGTCCAAGAACGATAAATCCACTACTTAATTACTAACTTATTAAGAACATTATTAATTAAATAGTTAAATAAATACAGTAATAATAAATTAAGGACAACGAGTACTTGTACTAACAGCTAATATGAAATTCATATAGACTAATACGTAAGTTACAAGATATACATATACTATATACGCGAGGTATGGTGTTTATTGCGACTCTAAATTTAATTCAGTCAGGAGATTTGAGCATTGCATGAGGCTATTCATAATCTACCAAAGCCACTTCAAGCCATAAGGCAAGAGATGGAAGTTTTCTGAAAGGCTATCAACAGGAACCTCCATAAATCCGAAGCCAAGCCTGACCCAAACTAGAAGGATGAAGCGCCGCTGCAGGACCACTATTCTCAACATCACTTAAAAAGGACTGAGCTGGCATTCTCCATAATCTCTCTCACCAGGGGGCAGTAGAGAGCATGTAGAGGAATAGGATTGCTGTCTCCTCTAGAGAATATTATTATACATCCATGAATCTTGTTAGCAAGTTTACAGATATATTTGATATAAAATTTCAAATCGCTGCCGATACGAACTCCCAAATCTTTTATGCTTTTCTTGGAACCTGAGAGTTAGAAATTGAATGAGATTTTAGGGTTAGTGGTGTGGTTCTATGAAAACTGATTGCAGAGCATTTGCAAGGGGTTAACTGACGTATCTTTTTTCTTAATTGCCATTCCTTTTATTCAAATGGGCAATCTTGAAATTTTTGTGAGCCTTCAGGTGAAGTAACTTTAGTGAACATTTTCAAATCATCTGCAAATTGTAAAGAGTTAACGGTAGCTACCTCCAGGAGATTATTCACAAAGATATTTAAGAGGTAGGGACCCAAAAACGAGCCCTGGAGGTATCCCTGAAGACGTTTTCACCTTGAAGACGTCCATTGATGCCAGAAGAATCTATTAATAGTATTGACACCAACTGAAATATTATGATAGAAAACATAGAGTGGAGTAGATCAGTCTAAAGTCTAAAGATTATCAACATCTTATGCCCACACGATCATCTGACTTTCATATCCAGCCCGACTGGCCAAAATACTGCGCTTACAGAGTAAGAGTTTTCAGTAGCATGAAGCTTCAAAAACCAATTTCTGTTTGGATAAAATACCCAAAGTACCTACCTTATGGACCACCCACCCCCTAACTGCACCAAGCTACCTTTATGTGTTACAAAATGTATAAGCATCGTTTCGAGGATATCGTATGGACAGATAGACAGATATGTTATTTTACCTGCACCACGAATTATAGACTGCGTTAAACCTCAGCCAACAATAAAAACTAATAAGAGAAGCCAATGGATGGAGCGCGAAAGTAATTTAAAATCTTGGACACGTATGATACAATCATTAATGTGTTTCAATGTCACCACAGGCACATAGATTTCTTTAGATAAGGTAAAAACAGTGTTTATGGGAGAAGTGAGTTTAATTTAGTGGATTCAATTAAAGTTTGCAGAACTGTTTCAACTTGAGAGGCCCGCAGCACGTCGGTGAGGGAAGTGTTTGTCTTCTCTTTAGTCTTGGAAATAAAATAAGTTACTCTTGATGACGTCAAACAAATGGAATATTTAGAACTCAATACGCCTTTTTATGATACGGTTGTTGATTTATAATGAATAATTGTACAATTTACGATATTGATCTAGAGGTTCAATTTCTTTAGGACGTCCTTTATTTAATTCAGCTATAATACCTCAGTAACACGAAAAGATAGGGGTTTTAATAAGTTGGAATTAATCGATTTACTGTTTTCACTGCAAAATTAGTAAGGTATATGAGTAAGTTACGGTATAAATGAAAGACCATTTATTTTAAAATCAATAACATAGTATAAATTTAAGAAAATGTAACATTTTCTTGATTTATTTATACATAGGCTTTCTATTCATGCAAATGTATATAGATGAAATATTTAACTATATGCAGCATTGATGGGCTCATAGAGAAGTCAGGAGACATGAAAAGATAAAAATTTCGTTTTATCATTATCAGCAGCATAACTCCAGGAGGTTTCACTTCTGGCTGGTTTATACCTCCCAGTTGAACCCTACACTGGTTACAGCAAAGGCCGATGTGTCACTTAAATCTGGGCAACCTTATGGATGTCCAGGAGCGGCACATCACTAGCCACAAATGTCGACATATCGCGGTGCAATATTAGATCGATGACTGTTGGAGTTGGTGGGGGTCCCTAAGTGTTAGAGGCTGTTGCTAGCCTAGGCATAAGGGTGTGCCACCCTCTGCCAGCTTTGAATTAAGAGATTAGTACAGAGGTCCCCTTCCCCTTCTTTCAAAGAGATATGACTGAGGTTAATGCCTAAAATCCTTCTTCATGTATCTTGTCAGGAGCCCCTACCCCCAAAACTACCCATCCAGAAAATCCTGACACTCAGAAAGCAGCGAAAAGGTCCTCTTAGGATTAAGTACAATTTATCAGCTTCTTGCCCTAAGATCACACAGAAATGCAAATAGACGTAGTTGTGGAGTATGGCACTTGCTACATCTGAAAAATTAAAGAACGTGACTAACATTTTAGATCTTCTTCATTCCCAGCTTTCTCAAAAGCACGACCACAAACTTTATGAATGTTCCACTAAGGCACAAAGTGTCACGTGTGTTGTTAATTTGTTTTACTGAGTGGTAATAGCATCTTCTACAGGATGAGTCAGATAATGTGTTTTTAAACATGCATTAGAAGATGCATTAATACTATGGCAAAGAAATAAAACACCCTAAATCACCTGAATCTATAAAATATAAGGTGTGTCAAAACTGGAGTATAAGTTTCTCACTTTTTTCTTGTGACTTGGCGTACATTACGTCATAAATCAATTTTGAGAATGACAGAAAAGTCTTATTAAGTTTGCATTAACAATTTACCGTTTAAAAATAGCGAGCCGAAACGTAACAAAATTTGGTTTTTACAAATTTTATAGTAAAAAAGTGAAACTATAAAAATCTTAATCTCCAATCCTTTTACTTCGTATGTCAAATGAACATATTTGCTACAAATACTAATAACATATTTACTACTAACAGATAAACACTTTAAATAAGTTAAAAGTGGTGTAACTAAAAAATCCTAAATAGAATTCTACGTCATGTTTTACGTAATTTTAAACCTATTTGAAAAACAGAATGGTGTCTGTATTAAAATATATATGTATATTTAAAACATATTTGGAAAGTGAACTAAACATAGATTTTTTAAATGTTGAAAATTATATAGACTTTACGCTCCATTAATATTTAATTTCATAATTTGAATATTGATTTGGAAAATTAAGAAGATATATGACCTATTATATTGGACAATACATTTAGTTACAATTAAATACCTGCAATTTTAATATTTTTATATTAAGCTAATAACATATTGTTAGTCCAGTACAAGACATAGTTAAATCAAACTATAACATCGTAGGTTAAATACTGTCTCGACATTCATGATTAATTCACATTAAGTGACATTGAAGTGTATTAGTTTAATATCATTATTTGCGGTTTTCAGGCCAAAATGCTGAATTTAATACCCATAGTTTCGTCATAAAATATTATTCAATTAGGCGGAGATTGCAGGTGAAACCGCCACAGAAAGGAGGTATTCACTCTCATCCTCAGATTAAAAAAAGTTGAAAACGAGCCATTCTATAAATCTGCCTGTCTCCAATTGATCAACGCCGCGGCGAGTTTCGTGATTGTCCCGATGCGGCACAGCATTTGTTATGTGAACTTCTCACTCCTGGAGAAATATTTTTAGTCCAAGTTAAATTTAGTGCCCCAATAGTTTTTATTTACCATGTACTCAATATGAATATAAAAACAACTTCATATATCGTGAATATAATATACCACGCATACTATTCTACGTGTTTTAATCTTAGAGTTCTAAGTTCATGCATGTATTACATTTTCACACAATGAATAATTTTCATATATCCGACAGAACTATTCGTGCAGAAACTACTAAAGTTTATACGAGTTTAACGCTCGATAAATTATAGAACATTTCGACAAACTATCACGAATCGGAAATACTGCCATAGCAAATGTTGTAAAATTGAATTTCTAGCGTATTCCATGTGGAAGGGGAGAGCAGAGAATTTCTCCTGGGATGGGACACGGAAGTCCGCCCTCACAAATGTTGCATACAAATCACACTCTTCATCCCTGCCACTGTAACACGCTCTCTTTATCATCACAACACTTCGTAAATACAATTTTTTTTTATCTCAAACAGTTTTTGATTTATTCAGTAAATGCAATTTAATTAAATTTACATATCACCAATAAGTCACTATAGAAATATTGAAAGAAGGTCAACCTTGATCTTATAAATATGTAACTGAATTTTTTGGCAAACCTAGAACGCAATTTCGTTGAATCATAACAGCTATTCGACTTTAAAAAAATCACAACTCCGTTATTAATGAAGCTACAGAAAAATTAAAATCAGCCGTCAGGACAGCTAGTTACAGCTGATGTCTCCATCGGTAACAAAGCTCACTGTCCATGGCAATGGTAACCATTGTGTGCGGATTGTTTGGAGGAGTACGGATTACCGCAACGCTTAGAAGATACTCTTTAGTTACGCTTAACTACTTTAGTTAAGTGTACAAAAGAAGCCGTCAGGACAGCCACTCACTACTGATGACTCCATCAGTAGCAAAGCTTAGCGTCCATGGCAATGGTAGTCATTGTGTACGGATTGTTCGGGGAAAAACCGATTAGTTAAGCGTGCAAGAGAAACCGTAAGTAGAGACTGTTACACTTAATGTCCCATCAGTAGCAAAGCTCACTCTCCATCTGTATCAGATGCGCTTGGTCATCCTTGATATATTTCCAAATTGATCCTATATAATTTAAGTTGTTTTTTGAACAAATACTAATTCATGTATAAAGGAAACCGTTTTAGAACTTAAAAATTTATAGAATGAAATGTAAAATAACGTGGGCTTGAAAATACAACTTCTTTTAACCTAAATTTCCAAGTTCATCAAATACGCCTCTGAAAGTCTTGGTGGCCACAACTTGGTTCCATAGTTTTTAAATAATAAAATAAAAATGTTACTTCTTATATATTTTTAAACTCTTCAATTTAATAACACCAATTTATTTCAAATAAACTGTACTTTTGCCAAGATATGTTAAGAACGATTTTATACGCAGACTCCAAGTTTTGAACGATACATAATTTCTACAAGAATACGTTAAATAATACGCTATTTTCATGTCAACTATGATTGTTTATCTATCCATCCGCAGGACATCTCAAAATAGAATTGAGCTATAGATATTAAATTTGCGTGCAAATTCATCAAAGCATGTTATGACACATGGTCTGGCATACTTCAAACTTGTTATATTTTTAGGATGACTGCTTTTAATATTTATAACTCCTCATAATAATTTAGGTATTCTGGATGAATATGTCCAACCATTATAAATTAAGATTGAATTAGAAACTGCAAATATGATTTTGCCGCATTTAATTATAATGATTAAGGAAAGATGAAAATTAACCAGTTATAAAATATACGAGTATACAAGGATTCAAATTAAAGTAAATATATATATACATAGTTTTTCTTAGTATTTTTTTAGTTTCGTTAACTTAAATTATTTTTTTATACTAAATATTTAGGTACGTATACAAAAACACGTTCCCTTTTAAACTATGTTTTATCACTATTACTAACTAGCTTTGTTCAATGTGCACCTGATGATAAATGAGAATACCTCTTAACATAGATTACACTATATTTGAAGCCTAGATGTCTCTGTTGTCGAAACGGTGAAAAAATTTCATTTGGGCTTCTTCATCAAAAACGTGTTTTGGGATATCTCCAGATTCCAGGAGTCAAGTGTGGGACAGCGTCAGATTCCAAATGCTGTACTCTAGTGAAGTGGACTGGAGACAAATCCTAAATTCATATTAAATAAACCATCACAATCTGATCTAACCTACAAACATTGTATTCAGAATCTTCTCTCTGAATCAAATCAGGAGTAATGACTCTTTGAAATAAGACTTCCTCTGGCAAGCATACAGTGGGAACATTTGCTCCTACACTCGACGGTTTGAGCTTCATACGTGTAACACAATAACACACCTACACGTTTCAGGGACAATCGCATAAAGTTTAGGAAGGATGTGTTGAATAAACAGCTCAGTTAAAGCCCAGAATATCCAGCACGAGTTGAGGAAACAGGGGACTGTAGCACAGATGTGGTGTGCTGTGCAAATCACGTATAACTTCCATATCACTGCTCTGCTCTTGTAACATGTGGCTCTAAATGTCTTTTCTTTTGTAGTAATGCGAAAAACTCGTAGGTTTTATGGACATTTCTAACTTTATTTATACCGATATTCGTTAGTTATTCCTCTTATCCTAAACTGTAAAAAGTAGTTTACAAGTAAGCGTGTGTCGCATATAGAGAATAGTCAATAAAATAAAGGACATAATTTAAAGCTTAGAATTTTTTATTTGCCAAGTGTGTGGTTTTGGTTATAGTACCGGCTGAGCAAACCCTTTTCGTTAATTTTTCTTAAATTATATTAAGTAATTGGATGTACCGGGGAAATGTATTCTGACTATCTGATACATCAACAAATACAGAATGAGGCAATGAGAATTCTCTTTGAATGATGACCTTGAACCCACTGACATTCCTAGAGACGGCTAAAAAAGCCACCAAACTCTTGTTCCAGCATATCTAGAGGAACTGCCTGATCTCCCTCTGTACCTCTTTGCTTTAGTTCATGCAAATTTCTCGGACGAGTTTTGAAAATATCACGAACAGATAAATCCGCTGATCGAGGTCGTTAGTGTATGTGACCACAACTTGAAATCAATCGACCATTACAAACATTTCTGAGAGCGGTCATGGATAGGTCCGCAATGTGCTCAGTGGTCCCGTCTTGCTGAAAGTACAGAGCATTAGAGTCAATATCCAGCGTCTCTAGTAATGGGATAACAATGTTATTCTACATTACAACATACCGTGCTGAGTTCACAGTAACCGTGTTTCCCTCGTTATCTTCAAAGAAGTAAGGACCAAAAATTAACTCTGTCGTAACTACACACCATACCGTCACTTTGGGACTGTGTAGATACTTGGGTTGGAGCTCTCTGGGGTTATGGGCGCTCCAGTAACGCATGTTATGTTTGTTAAAATTGCCAAAAAGGTAAAATTGTGCTTCATCACAGATAATAAAATAAACAAGTTAGCACATTTAGGAAACTCATTTTTTCATCTCGTATAGTCTGCTCTTTAAGTTCTTGCATGGTTTGAATTTTGCAAGGACGAAAATGAAGGTCCTGACGCAAAATCCTCAGCAGGGATCTGTTTGAACGCCAAGTGCTAACGCTTGCTTCCTGGCCGACCGCTTTTGATTTTAACTGCAACTTCCACTCTTCCCACATTGTTTGGGGATGCGAAAATACAGGTTTTAGACTTTCTCCAAAATTCTATTGGACAGCGGCCGTATTTATAAATAAACTTACCCAGTTTTTAATTTTTTTCGATCTGGAAAAGCGCCACATCAACCAGTGTTGAAGTTCTAAACAAACTTTGAGTTTGTAGATAAAAATCACAGTTCTTAAAAACGCTTGTACAGCAAAAGCCCGGTGTTCAGGACTCCAAAACGCAATGTTTACTAAAATGGCGCAATTCACGTAATGCAACCACCACAGAAAATAATAATTCATTGTTGCAATATTTATAATATGACAGCATAAACAAGTTTTGGAGTGCTCAATGCCACTCCCGTTATAAAACCGCTTGTATTCGATAAAACACGTTCAGACTTACACAAACATGCCAGCGAATGTCGAGTGTTGACGTAATCGATTGCACCCCCGGGTGGCATCAAGGCATAGCGTATCTGCCGCGGATGGTTTATTAACTTTTGCAATATTTTCACAAAAAATAGTGTAACATACCAGTCGTAACTCTTTTAGAGTTAGTATTGAAACTTTTCTTATTACTGAAAATTTCAGTTTAAAAAGAAAGAATATTCAAAAACATAAAAATAAAGTTTTATTCTTTGGACATAGAGGCAAATAACGAAGATTGTTATTACATTTTTAACTGTTTTTTTTTTTCGTTTTAATTTGGCTTATCTTTAACTTTGTATCCACTATAACCAAATTTATATTTGAATTACTTAACGCTTAGTTCAATGAAAATACAAACGTAGGTGTCTGCATTACTATCGTGACATATCTTTTGATCTAACCAGATAATTCTTTGTTAATTAAAACTTAGAAAACATTTATTTTGATACCCAGTGGTACGCTAGCTAGAGAGGGTGATGGTGGTGTCGAGAGCAAAACTGTGTTGTAATAAACTACAAAGGATCTCACCGATTTCATGGATTTGAATCAGAACCGGGGTTGAAACTTAACACAAATAATAAAAAAGCTACATCTATTGTAGTTCGTGATCCATAAAGCGTTTCGGATCGAATCCGTTATCTTAACAATAGTTATCTTTGATATCTTATTGACAGATTGACAGATTTATTTCCGTCTTATCAAGAATATTTTATAGAATTTTTAATCTGTTTCTGAGTATCTTTAGAGCCTTCTGGTGATTAACTAATAGGGCGATCAAAACCGTACAACTACCATAGGTGGTTTCTGGATACTTAAATTTTAGTCTAAATATATCTGTAAAATGTTTTACTGAACATCGTGAGTGAAAGAATGAATAAATAAAAAATAATCTATATCGGTGTGAACATTGTATGGAACAATTAAAAAAGTTTGCGAATACATTTCAATTCAAGGGCCCAGAATATAGTGATATATGAAATTTGTGTTACCTTTCGCATGAATAGATAGATTTGCCGTGGTTTGAAATAGCAGTTGAATGACACAAAGATGTCTCGAGATAGCTATAAAGTATTTAGTTGGTTCAGAGATTAAATTTCTTGATGATATTAATGAAAATAATGATAAAGTAAAACGTGCTTAAAGACGTCCGGATTGTACAAAAAAGGCCTTTGCTCTGAAATTTTATAGAAGAAATTCAAACCGTGACCAATAAGGGAGTATCTACGAAATTTGATGAATTTACATAACGAGACACTCTGGTGTGTGGTTTTTTAAACTGTACTTTTACGACACTACCAGGATATTAAACGTAATATCTCCGCTAGTGGCGATATTTTTTTTTCTTTTTGTAACAGAGAGCCAGGTTTCCTAGGCCTGGTAGTTGCCTCTCAGCCATCCGGCTTATTGTGCACCCTCTCCCAGGTTTAAGCTGTATCAAATCCCAGGCCTTTACAAAACCATGAGATCTTCTGAACAATGCTTTCCTGTTCCAAACCCTCTTCCGTATGCATAAGAACACCTAGGGATCTTGAGCGTTTTCTCTGTAATGCCGGACATTCAAATATGACGTGCTTGGCTGTTTCGTCAGCCTCGCCACATTTACTGCACAGTGTTTCCTGAACTGCAATACCTATCAAGTGACTTCGGAATATCCAATGACCTGTAATAAAACCAGTCACCTTTCGGATCTCCCCATAGTGGCGATATGATATTCGTACTAGTGGCGATAGATCTGCTATTAAGTCCATCATTTTTAAAAGCAAAATCTGCTTCAAATATTAAAAATTACTTGTTAAACATTGCGTCGTTTGTTTTTGACTTAGTAAATTTCTGGTTAGTAGTAGGTCTGTTATTCATCACATGGGATGTACGAAATATAGTGAACAATAGTCATAGTACTTATTTTATGATGTTGTATCGTGAGGAATAGTGACCAAAACACGTGAGAAATAAGTCTCCTTCATGAGCACGTCTGACGTTCCGCACAAGGAAATCCCCCAATTACCCCCGCCAGTTTTAAAATATACTATTTCATTTCATGTCGTATACCGTGTAAAATAGGAAGCGTTCATAATGGACACAGACATTAAGCACTTCCACTGCTCTATAAAAATTAATCTATGATGTTTTACAATCTTTTATCTTATAAATACGATTTGTTAAAACAGTTCTATCCAAAACTACTGGCCTGGATATCACCGTTGGAATTCAACGATGGATAATTGTGTACAAAGAAAGACAACGAATAACCAATTGGTGTTATATTGTGAAATGTTTTGTTTGGCTCAGTCCTAATTAGTACTGATTTCCGTTGAAAAGAGAACGATTTCCAATTGTCAATCAGCGCGCTTTGTTTCCACACAGTACGAGGCCAATTCATGAGAATCATTCTTCTGACACCGGAGTTCGCATTGATTTGATAAAAGGGTGGCTAATTAGATTGTTTGTGATGTTTACTTTACTCCAATAACTAGTGCATTGAGTAATGTATCACTTTATAATCCCAAACCTTTAATTGCGCTGGAATCCTTATTACTAAACTAATTGTGTTTTAAATGCGTAAATACAACACTATAATTAATAAAACAGTCTTGTTTTTAACTCTAGGTATTGATTGGGTTGAAAGAACATATCTGATATTGGACTCAAGATGTCTGATCCTTTATAATGATGAGATCTTGAGCCGTTAGAACTAGAAAGATCAGCACCCGCTGGAATGGAAGGGTATCTAAATGAGACCGCAGGAACAGCAGATCAGATTCAAAGGAACGATGGATGAAAAGATCTTGATTAAAATTACTAGACAGAACACCGCTTTCTGGAACGGGAGGTTATCCGAATAAGGCGACAGGATTAAGACTCTTAGTAGGCAGGATAACTAAGAACTAAGTATAAACAGATCTTGACAATTAAAACTGAATACATAGCACGTGAACTGGAAGAGCGTCAGAATGAGACAGGTTACTAAAGAACGGTGCATAAAGAGGTCTTGAGCACCTCCAGCCGATATCGAAGAACATGAATTTATAATTTGATAATTTATAGTGAGTGGAAAGAAGTGGTATACAGGGTTAAAACATGTAAATAAACTCATCAATTTCAACTCAATTAACTTCTTCTAAGAGAAGGATTAGGAATAATATTGTATGACCTACAATAACAGTGACATATTCATGGGGATTACCGTACTTGTTTATTCTTCCAAGGACGACTATTTACGTTTCCTAGTACAATGAAGGTCGTCCTTTGGGAATCTTCGTGTACTTATCGCTGCCTTCCGAGACTTCCACTCGATTATATACTCAGTATCTGTCTTACGTGCTCTTCTTGACTGAGAATGTAAAACTCTGTATTGGTATATAATTTCCTAAAGGAAATTTTCAGGAATATTTTTGCTTTGATTGTCATTAAAAAATTTGTCAAACAAATTACATTATTTTATCGGACAATTTAGAATTTACTATGTTGTAAAGATCATTATCGCAATTTATTGCCGAGTTTAATCAGACAGTGAATGGCGGTATTGTGTAACGTTAAATAGCGTTTTACACCGTTGTTTGACGACTAGCTGTTACACGTTAACACCTACCTGTTACATGTTAACACCTACCTGTTACATGTTAACACCTACCTGTTACATGTTAACACCTACCTGTTACACGTTAACACCTACCTGTTACATGTTAACACCTACCTGTTACATGTTAACACCTACCTGTTACATGTTAACACCTACCTGTTACATGTTAACACCTACCTGTTACATGTTAACACCTACCTGTTACATGTTAACACCTACCTGTTACATGTTAACACCTACCTGTTACATGTTAACACCTACCTGTTACAGCTCCGATAAGCTGATGGTTTAATGTGTCACATAAATTGTCACGTTGTTAGATTTATTTGGTATATATTTAGTTTATCATCTTCCTTAAAAATAAATATTGTTCTAAAACTAGATCAATAACGTGTAAAGCAACAACGGTGTATAACATTACGGTATATTTACAAAAATACAGGGTGTCTCAGAACTCTCTTTAATCTTTTAATTATTATTCCTGAACCAAATACAAATAAAAATATCACATTCAAACTTTCTAAGCCCTAACGGGTCCATTTTGTGATTTTCACTTATTTATTACAAGACGTTCTAAAGTAAAAAAGTGTTATTAATTATTATTTCAAAAATTTACGACACCTATTGTGCATAAACTGTTGTATATCAAGTATCCTAGTTGATGGTCGAATACCATCGCAGACGAAATGCCTGCTACTCCAAAGATGCAAATTCATCCTGGGCATTTCCTGAATTAACGAGAAAATGTTGTGCGTAGTAGCATAGATTATGTTAGTTACATAACAGATCAAACGCATCTAAAGCTATAAATTGAGGCACCACAAATATGAGCGCTAGTACTGCCACCTGTGGAGTGAGCCACGGTCAACTAGCAAATATTTGTGCGTGGCGTAGCCCTGGCGGTGGGACTCAGAACTAAATGAAGTAATCCCCGGATCTTAGTAAGCACACCACATCTGTATGAATGACTTATATCCTGTGCATATATTACAATCAGTGGTAGTCATGCTACTCTGCAACTAGTACGACGTTACCGCAACCTCCGCCCGGTTGGAAATTCAGAACTAAACCAATTGTTTAATGAAGATCTAAATCCTTAGACTCATCCTTAGACTCGTCGTAGCGTCCACCAATCAATCCATTTACGAGTAGAGGATCACATGGTGTCACAGAATACAACTTAAATTTTACCCTTAACTTTATGATGCCAGATTACTCTGTTAATATATGGTATACTATAAATTAATTTCAACTTTGTAAATAAATCACGATTGTTTATCAAATCGTCGAGAAAAATATTTGACAATGATATTAATTATCATAACTCATTGGAAAACATTCATAACCGTACCTCGTGGTTGCTTTACAGTTTTAGTGAGTAGTTATAAATGTTCATCCTGTAAATAAAAGGAGTATTATGACAATATTTTTTATCATATCTTTAATAACTTACATTAATGTATCAAACAGAGAGTAAAACACATAGAATTTTATGTTTTACTACAGTTATTTGCTTATAAAATGTGTAGAAATCAAAATATATTTAACTTAATACCTGGAATATATATATAAGGGTGTATATTATGTCTGGAAACACCCAAATATATCCTTTAATAATTTAAATATAAATTTGAAACCTCTTACAATCGTGATAGAGATTGGGCATCTACTTTTTGGAACAATGTTTTGTTATGTCACACCAACGGGGGACGTCCTGCCGAGGGTATCGTGAATATTCTTAATGGAAGCCTATACCTTGTGATACATAATTTTAAAGGGTAATAGCTTACTGAATTGAATGCCACAAACCGCATCTCAAAGGAATTATTCTATCAGAAAATAGAGCATTTTTAGTATTGAAAATTTACTGATGTTCAACAATGTAATTTTAACATGGTTCTTGCCACAAAATGTGTTACACTAATTTTTTAGCATTTTTTTAAATGTTCAATTAAAATAAAATAAACAATTTATTTTTAAGCTGGTTTCATTAGTACAAATTTACCAGTTTTTATTACAATGAATAAAACTTATGAGTCACTTTCTCTGATTACTTATGAATCTGTACTTGGTGTTTTCCAGTCAGCAGGAAGGTTTAAAGAGACAAAGGGTCACTAGCCTATGAGAAACATTATTGTGTTATTAATCATCTGGTCTACAGGTTTCAGTTTGTTGAGCATGGAGCTTTCACTAGACAGGTCTAAGCTTGGGAATTACAAATGGACAAAGGTCATATCATTCCTGTCGAGTTAATCAGTGTCTCTGAAGCATTGCTGTCAACAAGTTATCTAATTACAGTAGTTCAGTTTTATTTGGCATTTTAATGGAATTGTCTGAAAGAGAACGAATTAACTCTGTTGATGATGCGAGGATATGGCGATCGTCAAAGATCTTATCGGGAAGTTTGTAATTTGGTTTAATGACACTTTCCCAGAAAGGAATCCCATAAGTGTTTTCAACAATATCAAAAACTATTGAGCGTTTTGAAATGACAGGGAGTGTACGTAATCGGCCAAAGTCGGGTAGGATACAATCTGCAACAGATGAAGAACATGCACTAGATGTTTTGCAAACATTTATTGAAGACCCACATACATCGCTCAGAAAAGCTGCACAGCAACATGATATGCACCCTATGTCTGTGAGTAAGATTTTGAAAATTAATAAATACAAACCATTTAAAGTTCATTTAGTCCAACAGTTAAGTGAGGATGATTACGACAGAAGAGTTGAGTTTTGTGAACTTGTGATGCGCAAATGTGATGACAATAGAGATTTTCTGACCAACATACTATTTTCTGATGAAGCAACTTTTTTCCTAAATGGCAATGTTAACAGGCACAATTGCCGTTACTGGCTAGTGAAAACCCACATTGGATTACTGAGTCCCATTCACAGCAACCACAAAAACTGAACGTATGGTGTGGAATTTTAGGTAACAAAATTGTTGGACCCTTTTTCATCAATGGAAATTTAAATGCCGAACTTTACTACAATATGCTCCAAAATGAAATAATCCCAGCTATTCAAATTGCATCAGGAGAATACTTTTGATAATGTATGGTTTCAGCAGGATGGTGCTCCACCCCATTATGGGAGACAGGTAAGAGAGTATTTGGATTTAAGGTTTCCTCATAAATGGATTGGCCGAAGAGGAGAAATCGAATGGCCTCCAAGATCTCCGGATTTTGTCACCAATCGATTATTTCCTATGGGGTCATTTAAAATCCAATGTTTATAGAAGAAAGCCTCATAATTTGGAAGACCTAAGAAACAGGATTATAGAGGAGATTGCTTTGATAACTGAAGAAATGTTAGGCAACTCTGTCGAATCATTTTACACAAGATTGGCTCATTGTCAAACCGTAGAAGGAACACAGTTTCGAACAATTGCTTTGACACCAAATGCAGGTAAAACGTTTGTTGTAAGACTTTTCTAACAGCATACATTATTTTTTATTTGTAATAAGAAATCAATAACATAAGTATTTCCATAATTGTACTGTAATAAAAACTGGCAAATTTGTGCTAATAGAACCAGCTTAAAATGAAATTTTTGTTTTATTTAATTGAACATTTAAAAAAATGCTAAAAAATTAGTGTAACACATTTTGTGGGCAAGAAACCATGTTAAAATTACATTGTTGAACATCAGTAAATTTTTCAATACTAAAAATGCTCTATTTTCTGATAGAATAATTCCTTTGAGATGCGGTTTGTGGCATTCAATTCAGTAAGCTATTACCTTTAAAATTATGTATCACAAGGTATAGGCTTCCATTAAGAATATTCACGATTACCCTCGGCAGGACGTCCCCCGTTGGTGTGACATAACAAAACATTGTTCCAAAAAGTAGATGCCCAATCTCTATCACGATTGTAAGAGGTTTCAAATTTATATTTAAATTATTAAAGGATATATTTGGGTGTTTTCCAGACATAATATACACCCTGTATATATATATATATATATATATATATATATATATATATATATATATATATATATAATATGACTTTTACTAATATTAATAGTTTTTTTCCAAATTGGAAATACACATATGTGGATTCTGCGTTTAACTTTGTGTGAATCTATAAATTGACTACAGCTTGCGGAGTTTTACCATATCTAATCCAATGTTTACTCTTGAACCTAAGTTGAAAATGATTGATTTCTTAATGAATCACAGCTGTACCGAAATTTTTTGAATTTGCTAGCGATACTTGTCTTAATTGTATAATTTTGTATGTATTTAAAGGAGAAATAAAGTGTTTATGAATTTCTTTAATGAATTGAATTTTTAGAGTTGAAAACATATCTTTCTCTTTCGTAAGTAGACAGCACGTAGCGTCGTAACTGTAACCATTGTTATTCAGTCTGCACGTCGTAAATATAACGATATAGATATAACGATGAAGTATTTAAAAGAGAATTAAAATACGAAAACCCTAAGAAGTTCTGGAATACATTGGGAGCTGGTGGCGTCCTGGGTTCACAAAAAGCTAGTGACCCGAAGATTTGAATGATTACTTCTCATCTATGGATTGTGGCATGAAGGCGAGCACTGAACAACTGGGATTTTTAGAAATAATAAATATACAGAAGTAAATTCTTCCTTTACGTTTTCTCATGTTTAACAGAATAAGGTTAAGGAATTAATGAACAAGATAACTAACAAGCACTGCATTTATAATATCCATTACAATCGTTCGGGGTTTGAGCCCTTACGACATTGAGCAATGACTCACCTTATCAAAAGTCTCTTTAAGAACCGGCACTTTTTTTATCCAGCTGAAAGGGGAGTGTGGTGATTTCTCTTCCAAAAAAAGTCCCTAATCCTACTTTTATATCCCAGTTCCGGCCAATATCAATTCTCCCTGTTATGTCTAAAATATTTGAAAAGTTGGTCTTATTTTTGGAATTTGAGGAGCTGTTACCGGAGTTTCAGTCAGGATCTCGGAGGGATTTTAGTATATGCTCGGCACTCCTCAATTTGGAGGATGACATACTTTCAGCTAAGGATAGGAATTTGGAGATCTTAACGACTGCAGTAAACCTCTCACAGGCCTTTGACTTGGTAAACTTTGAGTTGATGAAAGGATTTTATCGACTTGTTGAAACTTCGGTTAGATGGATTTCGTTTATTAACTGAGCGAACGAAGAGCAGAAAGGATGATGGGAATTTATCGTCGGCTATTCCTAGATCTGTAGGAGTTCCGCAGGGCAGTTGCCTGGGACCAATTCTCTTCCTTATTTATACCGCAGATTTGAAGAATCAGTTGATATAATGCTCTCTAAGTTCTTATAATGATGATTTACAGCTATTGTTGCCTTACCGGACCGGAGTTAATTCTATGTTCGTACAATACGGACCTAACATTTAAATCTATATATATAAAAAAATGAAACTGTTCGTGTGTAACAGCATCACTCACAAACGGCTGGACGGATTCGCCTAATTTGTTTTTTAATTTGTTCGTCTTGATCTGTAGAAGGTTATAGGATACTTTTTATCCCTTTCCCGATTCAGGATTCCGCCCCACTGGTTACAGAAATACCCGTAAGAAATGCATTGCAGCAAACATATGTTATTAAGTGAAAGAGTCTTTTCAAATTTTTAATCAGCTGTTCTTTGTAAACATATATAATGCGACAAAAAATATATTTATATATAAATTTCTTTACACTTATAGTTTTAAAGCATAGAGTAAGCTTAAGAGAAACGACAAATTTTGTTTAAACTGTTTCTGCAATCATAATATATAAAAAATGAATGTTTGTGTGTTTGTCCTTTATAGACTCAGAAACTATTGGACCGATCACTATGAAAATTTGTATTTTTCTATGTAGAAGGTTTATACGCAATGCCCATTGATGTAACTAACCACCAGGCTGTACTGCAAGATATAAAAGTTATCAAAGCGCCTGCACATTATAAACTGCAATTACAACACAGTAGTTACGTATATTAAAATATCCAAACACTATTTGAAGGCAAAGAAATATACGGGCAAAGCCTTAAGACGCGTGCGAAGCCGCGGGAAACAGCTAGTAGGATATTATTTGTTCTTTGCTTTACTTACTATCTTACTTATCCTATGTTCGTGCAATACGGACCTAACCTTTAAATTGGGTATTATTTGTTCTTTACTTTACTTACTATCTTACTTAACCTATGTTCGTGCAATACGGACCTAACCTTTAAGTTTTGTACTAGTGGTTCTTTTACTTAACTTACTATCTTTCTTAACCTACGTTTGTGCAATACGGACCTAACATATAGATTATTGCTCTAGGTCTATTATTACTTATCGTACCCTCTTACTTAATCTTAATCGAAAAGACACGTCACGCACTAAAAAGTGTTTCGTATTTTGTAAATTTCCAAAATATCACTTCGAAAAAGAATGCTTGGGAAAATTTAAAAAATACTCGTAATAGTTAAAACCTGCCGTAAGTTTGTTCAACTGGAGTTGTTCGACATCTTGGCCGTGTTCACACACCTTATAAGGTTAGTTCTCGATAATTGTCCATGGTAAGGATTATAATTTGTATCTCACAATTCTAGATAGGTGTATATTCCTTTGACAACTTTATAGGTCAATGACAATAGAGATATATATGTTTAGAAATTATCCCGGCGCGAGAGCGATAAAAACTTAACCGCATTGAAGCAAGAATCACTTATCTGTTCTGAGAAGTTAAAGTTTCTTGTCAACTCTTTATAGGCGATATTCGGAAAACGTTCTTGAACACAATCTTCTCTCGATAACTTTGTCAGCAAGATTTATCTGGTATCAACTTTAAGTAATTGTAATGGCACATAAACTCGTTGTTATTATCCTTTCTGTTGAGTTCTAAACATAAGATCCCTAATTATTCCACGTCTTAAGTTATTACAAATATCATTCTATTATAAACATTCCTTATATGATATACCTTATTCTAAGAGTACTTACAAATTTTTGAACTTAGGACTCTAAATTCTTGTTTTTCGGTGCAATGGACAATAAACCTATGTCGTCTCAGATCTGTCATATTAATTAATTTAATTCAAGTGCATAAAAGAGTAAAGTACCGAAGGCAGAATAAGCCACCGGTAAGATATTTGTGACCTTGTAAAACCAATATTTTGAAATAGTCTTATCGATGTAGTTAATACAAGAATTCAGTATTACAAGGAAACGGGGGCCTTCATTCGTCTACTAACCACTACGCCTACTATTGTGACCTGTATTCCTCAGTTAAGTTTTAATGATTAGTGTTTGGTATAGCTTTTTACTAAGTTGCATGTTTATAGAGTTAGTGAAGTTAACAAGCAAAATGTAGGTTGTGATTCTCACTTAGGCGTGCCACAACGCTTTGGTAAGGTTTGTTTATTAACCTAGTTTGTAATTATGTATTAGGTTAGTTCTTTACCTGAATAAGAGATCAGATTGCAGATCTCGAAACGTAGTGTTACTGATTTTTTGTTTCACTGAACGATGGCTAATGTCCGGAAAAATCTTGTTTCCTTTAGGATCTTTAAGGTTAAAAAACCCACCACTCAAAGTTCTGCCATCGAGTTATTTAAGAGATTCAAAATATTTTCTGGACATACCAGAGTATATTAACCTGAGTGTAGAAATTATGAAAATATATACTATGACGAAAACTACTAATATTTCATTCCTTCTCAAATGTACTGTGGTCTACAGTTTGATGTTCTTGTTTATACTCAACATTGTAGAAGTATACTGACTCTCATACTTTAAAAAACTATTCTAGTAGACTAAAATCAATATATCAACATATTTTTATAAATGTGCCCTTATAACAGATGGTGTAACCAGTCATCGTTGAGGTTGTATGCAAAATTTCAAGTCATTCTTAAGATTTCCTGGAGAAAGACAGTCAACCAGACAGACAACCATAATATAAGATATTTGTAAGCCCCCTTGGCAAGCAAAATATTCCAATTTACTCAGTGATAGTTTTAAAAGACGCTAATTCCACTGTTTTGCGTGTACCATCATAGAACTCTTTTTTATATATGCAGAAATTAAATTTAATGCAAAATTTTAAGAGTAAAGACTAAATATTTCTCGAGATATCTTGTGTATAGTTAGGCTACGTTCATCTAAAAATGTCATTCCTAATCGGTTTCTATTCAAATTGAGTTTTATGCGATGTTCTAGTTGCCACCATGGTATCCATAAGACCAATATGTAAAAGGTTTACAAACACTCAACCAAATACCAGTGACATTTACTCTAGACAAAAACGATATTTTTTTATATATAAGTTGGTTCATTAAAACTTTCGAGACCATAGATCAGTTTGTTCTCGGGATATTGAGTAGGCAGATGGAGAAAAAATAAATTTATTCAGCCTCTCCAGTAATAGGCTTCGCTGACGCTCAGCAAATAACCGAAATTAGTTTATTTATACTTTACCGTACAAACTACCGCTGATCTTGTTAAATGTAAGTTTTTGTCTTGTACAGAGATAAGAGCAGGGAAATCTCACCATGGAAGAAATATGGAAGTCCACCCATACAGACGTGGATACAAATCACACCCTTCATTCCTGTCTCTACAAGAAACTTCCCTTTTTATGTTGTATGTAAAAATATACCTTCAGTTATTTGGTGATAAAGGTTAATAAAGGATAATCTATTGCTATAATAAAAGCAGACAGCCAAAGATTTAAAAACCAATAAGATTACAACAAGTATTGTAAAAACTAAAATTAGTAGTGTAATTCAGTCAAAATTCTAAAAACAGTAATTAAAATAGTAAACTATAAACAATACATTAAATTAACAAAGTAATTTTTGACAGAGATTTTGATGGTTATTTAAAAACGAATTAATTTATGACTTTTATTTATTTATTTTTTTTTTTTTGTTAAATACCGTAACAGGGATTTTTGTTATTTGAATGAATGTGCTCCATTTTTAAACAATCTCTGCGGCTTGTTGGAACCTATAAATGTTGTCTAATATTGATAACAATAATTAATTATTGCCAAACAATGGATCTTAACTCCTGGATGCACCATAGTTCTGATGGTCTATTTAGCCGTTCACAAAATGTTTAACGTTTTAAAACGCGTTTCAAAGAAAACCAGTAATTAAAGTATTTAAAAATCTATCGGGATTTAATAAGAAATCCCAGCAGTTAGTTTCTATATTTTTCTGTGTCATTCGATGCCACGTGACAATGCTACACATGTTTACATCGCTAGCAAAAATATTTGTGCCAAATGCTCTCTTCCAGCCACTACGACGACAGAAGCATAAACAAATCGCCGCTGGCCCGAGGCCAGTCATATTGCTCCCAGCTGTGTTGACAGTTTGTGTCCGTCTGCTGTATATCGTATATATTGGTACTACTTTGTAAATAAATGGTTCAAAGCACTCTTATCGGACTAATAACAAATTGGAACTGTTACAGTGGCACTTTGACATTTCCATATCGGTTTAATATTTCAGGTATTACGTAGTCGTTAAATAGATTTCAAATTTGGGACATGATATAATGGACTCTTTGCTAACAAATCATTATTGAAACTGAGAGCTATTTCAATATGTCCATCCTATCTAACGAAAAAACTCAAAGCAGATAGAACATAAGATAGAGAAGGCAACAACTTCCTACTCCACACCATATCTTTGAAATACTCGTGTTCAGAATATAATGGATATGATGCGGCGCAGGAAGCCTTCTCTATCTTATGTTCTATCTGCTTTGAGTTTTTTCGTTTAAATGGAATAGACATACTGCAGTTTATCATTCTGGATTCATTGAAATGAACGCTATCCGGTTGCCTCAAGAGCCATGGGTACTTCGAAACCAAATTAGAGTCCCAGATGTCCCACAGAGTGACATGAACCATCAAAGAACTCGTGTTGTTTATAGAAATACTCATAGCTCATTTCGTTCCCGAGATATTGGGCGGACAGATATAGAGAGAGAAACTCTACTACTAAATAAGTTTTCCAGCCTCTAAAATGGTATACTTCGCTAACGCTCAGCCAATTATTACGCGTGTTGAACGCATAATACTACGAATGTCGCTGTGAATTGAGTGTCATGACAGGGAATAATTTCACCGTTAGATTGGCAGCTCTGTAGTTGTCTAACACAGTGAGACCCGTTAGTCGACGAGTTAAGGTTGTAAGTATTTCATTTATTGAAGTTGTTTTTTGTTGTTGGACGGGATGGTTCTCTCAGTAGAGGAAAGCATTTCCCTTGTTGACTACGTATTTCGTAAAGGTGAAAAGTACAGTGATTTACTGAAGCGTAAATTATCTGAAAAGTTTCCAGATTCCATTATTCCTCACCGTAATGCAGTAATAACACTGATTGTAACATTTCGGGCAACTGGCTCTGTTGGGGACTCTGAACGTATTGGTAGGCCCCGTAAGCCAAACGAACAAAAGCTGCTGGATATTTCTGATTCTATGGCACAAAGTCCAACAAACCAAAGCGTGAGTAACAGCACGATGTCGGACTTGCTACCGCACATAAAGCTGTCAGACGAGAACGTATTCCTCATACAAAATAAGGTGTGTTCAAGAACTGAAATCTTCAGATAATGAGAAGAGACTAAATTATTGTTATCGGTGTCAACTTTTCATAGAGCGTCACTCCGAACACATCCTTAATGTGATTTTTTATACACATGAAGCGTGGTTTATCCTATAAGGTTACGTAAATTCATAAAATACACGATTGTGGTCGGCAACTAACCCTCACGCTTTACACGAACAGTCCTTGCACGAAGCAAAAATTGGAGTCTGGGTTGCTGTGAGTACAGCATTGTGGGACCTATTTATTTTTTCTTTAACGATAAATAGTGATTGTTATTGTTCTGTTATTTTAAAAAACTTCATGAATCAATAACATAAGTAGAAATGAATAATGGTTGGTTCCAACAAGACGGAGCAACAGCACGTACAACTCACATCTCAATGACTTTCATGCGCAACGTGTTTGGTGAACGAATCATTTCCGAGAATTTGTGGCCTGGAAGATCTCCTGATCTCCCCTTGATTTCTTTTTGTGAGGTGCGGCGAAACAAACAGGGTATCGGAACAGACCACGCAAGATTGACAAACTTAAAGCCGCGATAACGGCACACATACGAGGATTCACTGTGCTTCAGTTGGGTGAGGTGTTTTCAAACAAAATGATATGAGTGCATATGCTATATTAGTGCCAACGGAGGTTATTTCGAACAACTTTTTATAAAAAATTTAATTATATATTAAAGTATGGTTTAAAAGATTAATTAAGGTATTGATTTTGATTTTCCTTCAAAATGCTCTGTCATTTATTAATATTTATTTTCATAAATGCAGTAACAATTCCATTGCACAGCGACTTTCCGAACGCACGGTATGATTTGTTCACAGTTATAAAACACTGTCACAGTGATAAGCGTTAAATATCTATTATTTGATGGAATCAACGTTAACTGCGGTGTTGTAGGTTAACTGCGATGCTGTTAGTTAACTGCGATGCTGTTAGTTAACTGCGATGCTGTAAGTTAACTGCGATGCTGTAAGTTAACTGCGACTAAACTCAATCAAAACTTGACGCGTATTTAGCATTTAGATTAAAACTGCGCGGTGACTTGTTTACCCAAACCCTGAGGAATTGTGTGCAAACCTGCGTCTATTGTGACCTGTGTGTAATTGTCTGGTGACAGTTTAGTATTTGATGTATAACACAGCGCGGTGACGTGTTTACCCAAACCCTGAGGAATTGTGTGCAAACCTGCGTCTATTGTGACCTGTGTGTAATTTCTGGTGACAGTTTAGTATTTGATGTATAACACAGCGCGGTGACGTGTTTACCCAAACCCTGAGGAATTGTGTGCAAACCTGCGTCTATTGTGACCTGTGTGTAATTTCTGGTGACAGTTTAGTATTTGATGTATAACACAGCGCGGTGACGTGTTTACCCAAACCCTGAGGAATTGTGTGCAAACCTGCGTCTATTGTGACCTGTGTGTAATTTCTGGTGACAGTTTAGTATTTGATGTATAACACAGCGCGGTGACGTGTTTACCCAAACCCTGAGGAATTGTGTGCAAACCTGCGTCTATTGTGACCTGTGTGTAATTTCTGGTGACAGTTTAGTATTTGATGTATAACACAGCGCGGTGACGTGTTTACCCAAACCCTGAGGAATTGTGTGCAAACCTGCGTCTATTGTGACCTGTGTGTAATTGTTGGTGACAGTTTAGTATTTGATGTATAACACAGCGCGGTGACTTGTTTAACCAAACCCTGAGGAATTGTGTGCAAACCTGCGTCTATTGTGACCTGTGTGTAATTTCTGGTGACAGTTTAGTATTTGATGTATAACACAGCGCGGTGACGTGTTTACCCAAACCCTGAGGAATTGTGTGCAAACCTGCGTCTATTGTGACCTGTGTGTAATTGCTGGTGACAGTTTAGTATTTGATGTGTAAAACTGCGACCATGAATGTGTTTTTTCCTACTATGTCATAAGGTATCATGTAAAGACCAAGCTTAGTACCATCGGCAATATTGTTAAGGTGGTGCATATCGGTTTTGGATCTGGGAAAATGTGTTTAATATTTATCACTTTAATTTATGGAGAAGGAGCAAGAGTTTTTTATAATGGAACGCTCTACTCTGAACTAACAAAGTCAATATTGTTAGTGCCTCGAACAGCTGAAGTCTGGGAAACTAAACAAATCTCTTGAGGTGGTTATATAGAAACATTTACATTTATCATTTTTATTTCATAGAGAAGAAGCAAGAGTTTGTTATAATGGATCGCTCTACTCTGAACTAACAAAGTCAATATTGTTAGTGCCTCGAACATCAGTTTTTTGTGTTTTTTGTTGTAAACCAGCCCAGTGAATAAACCAGCCAGAAGTGAACCGTCCTGCAGTATTCTCTACCGCGAATAATACCTTTACGAACCCTTGGAAACAATGGCGCTTATGAGGTTATGAAGGGAAGGTACCATATACTGCGCATCGTCCTCAGTTCGAAATTATAGGACTCGTGTGGTTTTTATTGTAGAGACTATAAGTATCGTTACTCCTAAGTACTTAGCGAGTTAATTTTGAGGCACACAGAGTCACATAATCCTCATTGAAGATGAGAATATTAATTTGTTAAGTAACAGTTCAGATTTGCAATAGTATAGTTTACCTAATGGGAAGTAATAACTTCTCACTTAAGTGAATGTAGAATCAAGAAAATCCTAAGTGATGTATTAACTATATTTTATAAGAAGTAACGCAAGAAGTTCCACGTTTTGGCATAGTATTATCTAACAATTAGTGTTTGGGGTTGATTAAAATAGATGCATCATTTATGTTTGACAATGTAAAGTATTGGTACTTTTTGGGAGTAGTAGGCCGAGGCCTAAGTGTTGAGTCTTCATCTGGTGAAACTGAAGGTAACCTTTTATAAAACCTATTACCTTTATTGGTACGTTTTTTAAAACATTCCTTTAGGTCTAGTCATTATATTATCAAAGATCACTTTGAAATAAAAGTCTATAAACACTGAGTCAACTTCCAAATAATAACAAAATATTGTCAGAACAACAAAGTTGCTAGGTTACAAACAATTGACAATAACAAAACAAGCAGACATCTGTCAAAACTGCTAAGGTCATAGAGAAACAAAACCTAAGAGTAAGTAAAACAATAAATCAGTAAAATCAGCACTATAAGAAAGCTCAACACTGGATACAGCCGTCAATGGCGTTGCAGAGGCAACATGTTTCAAAAATTTATTTGAAGCATTTAGAAATTTTTGTGAGTGATAATATTAATATCATTGTATTCCGAAAATGTCAAACTACAATTAAAAAAATAAAAAAAATATATGTTAAAAATATTTTTTTTTTGGTCCAAGTCCCCTAAAATTTATTTTGTTTATTTATATTTTTACAAGACCTTATACGATTTTACCTTTTTGATCGAGGTCAAAATACTAATTATTTACTTAATAATACCCTTATAAATGTTTTTAAGGTATATATTTTGGAAGTAAATAATTGTAATTTACTTTTTGTAAGAAATGTCATTTTTATTTATTGTCTTTCTTATAGGCGTATGTATTTCACTCTTATAAGTGAATACATTTCATTAATAATTGGAAACATTGAATAAAAATTTATAAATTCAGTTACTAGTATATTTAACCCTTAAACCGAAATAGGACACTTTTGACTCGCCAGGGAAATAGCGGTATGTCAGACCGCCCGATGTTTTCGCCAGAGAAATACCGGTCTGTCAGACCGCTAGTATTTGTTTTTTTTTTTTACATTGGAAAAGCCTTTAAAGTTAAATCTTATCATTAAAATGCAAAGCTTAGATAATTAAAGAATGTTATACTTATTATCATCAAGGGTATTTTTGTTGGATTTGAACAAAGGAATAATGAAAAATGACACTTTTTCACATTAAGTTTGGTTTATTGAACATGGTATACGTAATAAAAAGTAGCTTAAATAAGAGTAATCAGCACGAAAACTTAATATTCCTGGATGAATGATGAACACATCATTTCTACCTTGCACAATTTAGGCACACTTTGCGGGAGCATTCCAAACAAATGGCGTTCTCACATTCAATGCATTTGTATTGGGTTTTTTCTCTCTTTTCATAAGGGCATATGCTGCAGGTTTTCCTCTTTTGTAGGCGATCGTCACGCACTTTCTCCTCGCTCCTGTTCTTGTCCAAGAACAGAAAGAATGGTCTTTTTCAGGTCTGCTCTCAAGTTAGGCATTTCTAGTCGTCTTCTAATATGAGGCTCTACTAGTTCAAAAGCCAGCTGCTTTATAAACTGAAATCTTGTCAAAACTGGACTTCCCCGATAGCAAAGAAACAATATGAACGCGTTAACACTGGCAATATTAATTATGGCATAAAATACTGCCATTGGCCAACGACGAGTCTTTCGATTACTCCCATAGATAGATGTCTTCATATCTAGGGGTTATCAACGCCACCCTTAGTCTTATTGTAGTATCCTACAATTTCAGGCTTATTTATTTCAGAATTTGTCTCAATATCGTGGTGCATCGAGGAAATAAGAAGTACGGCCTTAATTTTTCTTCGGCACAACAGAAAGTAACGTTGTGTTATTGTGGAAAGCATACAGCGAAGATCCCACACGTCTTTGCCTGTGAGGTAAAAATTCTGGAGGAATCTCTTTTTTGGTTTTTTTTTAATAGTGCCAACAAATGTTTAATCCCCTTAGTTTCAATTGGTCAACTAGCTCGATGGAAGTGAACCAATTGTCAGCAGTAACATTACGATTGGTTCTTTCTATATGCTTTGTTAATTTTATGACAGTCTGCGTACTCTTCAGTAGTTGTTGTTCATCTCTGGTGAGACCAACACTGTAACAGTTTTTACCAGTGTAAATAAAAGCATTACAGAGATACGAACTACCTGAATCGGCCATACAAAAGATTTTTATGCCATATTTTGCTGGTTTTTTTGGGCATATACTGTTTGAAACGGCATTTGCCCCTAAAAGGCACAAGCATCTCATCCACAGTTACATTTGCTTTTGGACAAAACAACCCCCTGCCATTTGAGATTAGTTGATTGAATAAATCAGATATTGCTGCTGCCTTATCTTCTGCCTTGCGCTGTTCTCTTGTCGTGGAGTCGTCAAATCGTAGACAAGATATTAAAATCTCAAACCTTTTACACGACATTGTAGCTAAAAATATTGGTCGCCCAGTAGGATCTTTGTTGAACAGAGATCTCATATCTTCATGTCCAGATTTAAATATTGAGGTATAAAGAAACAACCCTAAAAGAGCTCTTACCTCTACTTGATCACACGGATTGTAATTATACTTTGATGTGTGGTCACTTATTCTTCCTCTAAGCTCCGTCAGCTTTCTATTGGTTTCCTTCACTATAGTATCTATCATACTATCTGTGAAGATCAATTTCCAAACGTCCTTTTTGGTTGGATTTTCGCCCACAGCTTTAGCCTCAGCAGTAAGACCAGACAGCCCCCTAATAATATTGTGAGCTGGCGTTCGCCGATTTCTTGGAGGCTCAACAGTGCTCCACTCATATCCGTTTTTTCCATGTAAAACTTGTGGCTGCGAATCTAGGTAGTTATCTACAGTGACAACACCTACCGCATCCTCCAGCATTATATCTTCATCATCACTGGAGTCATTGTAGTCACAATTGGAGCTGTCGCTGTCTGATGGAACATAGTTGGGATCTTGATCCGAATCGTCAGCTTCTGAACTAACATCAGAAAGGTTATCATCATCGTTCAAGAGTCTCTGGATCCTGGTATCGAAGTCCACATCACTTGCTAAAATCCTTTGGTCACAACTTGATGAAGGTTGTTGATCCATAGTGAATGAACCAGACCTTTTTCCACTACTTCCACTATTTCACTATTTCCACACCCACTATACAAGTCAATTTACAAGTATTTACAAATGTTCACTCTATTAATACATGTCAAGTAAAGATAAACAAAGAAATAAGAAAAGTTCAAAATGTATTTTGAGCTCATTCCAGAAATATCAGTATGTAAGACCGCTAAAACGGGCAGCGCGTAAGAGAAATACCGGTATAAGAGACCGCCAGACTTTTAAAAAAGACACAACTAACTGGCTTCACAACTGGACTGGAAACTGAGCGGGAAGAGTGTTGATCGACCGAAAAAAGAGTGGGGGGAAGGTACACAGGCGCGTACGCCTCAAGGTCAAGTAGTACTACCAACATTCACAAGTCAAAATACCCTAGCGGTCTCCAAGACCGGTATTTCGATTTAAGGGTTTAAATTATAATATTCGAGAAGGGTATAACACTATAACTGATATTTTCATTATAGTACAAGTGGAGGATGCAGCACTTGAACTGATATTTAATTATGGTGCCTGTGTAGTATGTAGCACTTCAACTGATATTTCATTATAGTACACGTGGAGGATGCAGTACTTAACTGATATTTCATTATGGTGCCTGTGGAGGATGTAGAACTGATATTAATTATAGTACACGTGGAGGATGCAGTACTTGAATTTATATGTAATTGTATCCAATGTAGAAATAAATTCGAGTATGTAGCATTTGAACTGATATTTCATTATAGTACACGTAGAGGATGCATCACTTGAACTGATATTTAATTATGGTGCCTGTGTAGTATGTAGCACTTCAACTGATATTTCATTATAGTACACGTGGAGGATGCATCACTTGAACTGATATTTAATTATGGTGCCTGTGGAGGATGCAGTGTGCAGCACTTGAACTGATATTTCATTATAGTACACGTGGAGGATGCAGCACTTGAACTGATATTTAATTATGGTGCCTGTGTAGTACGTAGCACTTCAACTGATATTTCATTATAGTACAAGTGGAGGATGCAGCACTTGAACTGATATTTAATTATGGTGCCTGTGGAGGATGCAGCACTGGAACTGATATTCAATTACAGTACAAGTGGAGGATGCAATACTTGAAGTTATATGTAATTGTATCCAATCTAGAAATAACGAAATTAATGCTGATGGGAATAGTGTATTTCAATATCAGTCTGTCTGTAAACTGTTTACAGCGCTCGCTGCTTCACAGAATTTAATCGAAAGTTTACTCTTAAACTTAGATTTCCTCTGGGTTAATCTCTTAATGATTCCTTCTCTCTACTGATTTTAACTTTTCTAATTTGCAAGAATTACTTGCCTCGATTATATATTGTTTAAGTAAATAAATAATTAGGAAAAAAATTATTGGTTGACTTTCTCATTGCAATGTGAAACATTTTGACATACAAAATGGAGATACACATGGGACTTGACCACACAGATGCCGATCACATGGGACTTGAACACACAGATGCCGATCACATGGGACTTGAACACACAGATGCCGATCACATGGGACTTGAACACACAGATGCCGATCACATGGGACTTGAACACACAGATGCCGATCACATGGGACTTGAACACACAGATGCCGATCACATAGGACTTGACCACACAGATGCCGATCACATGGGACTTGAACACACAGATGCCGATCACATAGGACTTGAACACACAGATGCCGATCACATGGGACTTGAACACACAGATGCCGATCACATAGGACTTGAACACACAGATGCCGATCACATAGGACTTGAACACACAGATGCCGATCACATGGGACTTGAACACACAGATGCCGATTTCCAAGTTCACCAGTCACCATTGCTTGTAAGTTAAATATTTTAATGTGAACCTTCATATCGCAAAACAAATTTTAACAACTATGAGATTTTTGTGGTTTGTTGAGAAAGAGCAGAGAGTGGTTGAAGTATAAATGTGGATTATTTTATATTACTAAACTAATTGCTACTAAATTAAATTCACATCTTTTCAATTTTATAAATAGACTTTTTTTAATAAAAATTATAATCACATTTAGACTATATACATATAGTTCATCTATTTACTGAAGGAAAAGTAAATACGACGAGCAGGAAATGTCAGTGTAAGTTTAACTACATTGTTTTCCACATGATTACAATAATGTAAATTTAGACTTTAGATATATACAATGTAAAGTAGCACTAAACCTCGGGTAGAGCTGAGGAGCACGTTGTAACTTATGGTCCTAATTACACCCTGACACTAATGTGCTGACACAACACGTACCATTACTATGCCTGCCACAGACAGTAGCCTACTTGGGTGTTGTGTTCCCAACGTGCTAGTTATACACTACATTACAGTTTGGTGATACTTAGGACTTCATTTGGTAAGGCGTACTGTACTGATTGATATGACGCATTATTTGCTGAGCGTTAGCGAATTCTATCACTCCTGAGAATATTTTTCTGTCGGTCTGCACTTTATCTCGTAAAGGAACTAACCTACAGAACATTTCAAATATAGTAGCATTATGCTCACTATCACCAATATATATTTGTTAATCCATTTTCTAAAATTCGATATAAACCTTTATGAGAATGAGATCACCTTCGGAAAAACGTAAAGGGGGTTTTGGGGGTCTGCAATAAAAATTTGCAAAATGAAAGAATTTGTATTCATTTGCATGGTATCTCCAAAACAAACAAATCCGTGAACTGTGAATTTTGCAAAAGCTTCATTAGATTTCTCAAACGGTAGGTAATGATATTGAAATATACTCCTGTGGCAAGTCTGTTCATATTACTTCAGGATAGTAGTTCGATCGGAGTTTAGTCTTTGTTGTATCGGTTCTTTTGTCCAACTATTACTGGGTTTTGGTTAGTTCAGATCAGGAAAGCTGAAGACTGAATGTGTTGGTACAGCTGGGCCAATAAATTAGCTCGATGATGACATCATTGTTTATGGGAAGAGGGGGATATTAAAACCAGCGTTTCTCGACTTCCGCTGATACTTCTGTTGTAAGTGCGCATCAACGAAGAAGCTCAGAATGAACTACTTGCATCGTGTTGACATCAGAGGCACCCATACTACATAATGTACTATAATCAAGGTGAGTGCACTACATCGTTTTATACACGATCTCTAACCACGGTGGAGTTAGAGAATTTTCTACACACAATGTAGCTATGGTGAGAATGGTTGAATCAATGTGAACTATTCAGACGCTGTACTACGGAGAAAGTGAACTAGAGCCAAACTAACATTCATATTCATTGAACTTTTTCCATCATAGCTACGTCTTTTTTAGCTACAGGATGTTCATGATGGTTAAGTTTGGGGGTTGGGGCCGCCTCCTATCATGAACGATGAGGAGGAATTTAGAAGATCAATCTCAGTCATGTCTCCTTGGAAGAAAGAGAAGTTCTGAACCAGCCACTCCAGTCAAAGCAGGCAGGGGGTGGCACGCCTTTATATCTAGGTTCGCAAGAATCTTTGAAAATTAGGGAGCCCCAAAAACTCCATTTCCGGCAGTAGACTAGACCTATCGATCTACCCTTGCACCCCAGAATCTCGACATTTGCGGTGAGTAATGTGCCGCTCCTGGACATCCATAAGGTTCCCCAGCTTTAAGTGACACATCGGTTTTTGCTGTGCCCAATGTAGGTTAAACTGGAAGGTATAAACCAGTCAGAATTGAGATCTTCAGGGGGTATCATAGCTACGTTATGTGTACAAAATGGAGGTTTTGTAATGTATTAACCCATATCATGATACTGGTACATGTATAGGACATCTCGGTGTTGTGTAAACCGTCTTTAATCATCATGGTGACAAAACTATTCAGGAAGATGTGAGTTATTGATGAAGAATGAACAATACACATAGCGAAGTGCCAAACATACAACCATAGTTAAGCCTCTTTGTGTCCGGATTAGTGTAAAAAAATTGGTACAGTATGGAGAATCGAATGCACAAATTATAAGAAAATATAATTCGATAAAAGCTACTTTAGCTCCACTGAAATTCCACTGATTCTGTTTCAGTTTAAGTTAGACCTGTTTCAACACGAAACCAAAATCAAATATTTAAGAAGCAAGCAATTCTCGGTACATCAGCAAACAAGAAGTCTCTTTACAGTGTCGGTCTTGACTTTGTGTTTCTTGGAACGTGTGTAGTTCTTGTAGGAAGTTTGATAGTTTCAAGTACGAGTACAAGTCTTCAACATCAGTGGTGAAAATAAGTTTCAAAACCAAAGCTTTATATTAGACTGCAACGGAAATTTCCTTTTGTTTCTGGAGTTGATTCAGTTACTTTAAATGTATAGATATTTGCGAACAACATATTTTATTAAGTATAATTATATTATAAATATAATAATTGACAATTTAATGATTATAACTAGGTATAGGTACGCATCACTACGTATCGCGTACGAGGCTTCGCTAAGGTTATATGCAAAATGTCAAGCCTATAACCCATTTTACTCTCTAGATTCCTTGCGGTATGATGTGAGGTCAAAAAAATATTAATTTTTTATATTTCCCCAGCAAAAAAAAGTTAGCCTACCAACTGATAGGCTTTAATTACGCTCAGCAAAATTCCCTGATTGGGCATGAACTATCACAGAACTGGCTCTTGTCTATGAAGAAATGAACATTCTTCCAAAATTAAAATTCTGCAGATGATCTTTATCGAGCTATCTTGTCACATGATACATTTTTTTTCATTGAGTTAGGTTTCATAGCAGTGTTTAAATAATAGAAGTTCTGGTTAGATAGAGAGGGTACTACAACGCAAGAGTGCGCTGAAATCAGATTTTGTCACCCACTTTTAACATTACCATTTACTATATTTTTTTTCTTTTACTGTATGAATTTTCTAATTATTCAGTAATATGTAACATCTAAAAATTACATATGTTGTAATCACCTTGTTGACCCATCTATTTATCCTCCAAGTTTCTTGTTGTCATTATGGTTAACTATAAGACCAAAGTAAAATTAGTTGTTTACGCTCAGTCTAATCTTATTGAGTGACATGCATCATCAATGAACTCTGTGCTTCTAATATATAAATAAAGCTTCACACTGAGTTTGTTACAACTTTATCTGTCTGCTATTTATTTATGTTGCAATCGTGTTTACCAATAAAATCGATTCCAAAATATTAGCTAACGCTCAGCCAAGTCCCATGGAGTGACATGCATCATCAATGAACTTAGTGTTTCTCATATATAAATAAAGCTTCATACTGAGTTGGTTACAGATTTATCTGTCTGCTATTTATTTTTGTTGCAATCGTTTTTACCAATAAAATCAATTCCAAAATATTAGCTAACGCTCAGCCAAGTCCCATGAAGTGACATGCACCATCATCGAACTCAGTGTTTCTCATATATAAAGTAAATAGTTTAGTTATTTTTCGAGATATCGTACGGACAGACAGACACTTATTACAATTTTCCAACCCCTCGGGTGATAGGCCTAGCTACCACTCAGCCAATTAACACTCGCATTTATCTAATTAAGATAAATATATTCACTAGACATATATTTCGCCGTCATGATGTCGTCTCAGTCACATATCTTGTTGTCCGTAAGTATTCAATTTTAAGTATTGTCCATTAAAAGTATTATTTTATGGTGCTAATTTTGTAGATCGTAATTTCAATACAGTTAATTAGTGCGTGATAGGGCTCTCTGATCGTGAAATTAATTAAGTAGGACCACTGGTAATAAGAATTGCAATTAAAGGTAATTAGTTAAGAACCCGACAGACACTTATTGAAAACGTGCCGTTGTATGTCCGTTTGTACGATAACTCTTGATAAAAAGACCCTAGAGACTTTATACTTGTTACATAGTTTCATCTTAGTCCAAGGAAGAGTTTTATTGATTTTAAGGTCAAAAACCCAAGATTTTATCCGTCTGTCTGTCTGATAACTCTTGAAAAAACGACCTAGATTTGATACTTGGGATATAGGTTCTTTTTGGTTCAAGGAAGAACCCTATCAATTTTTTTATCAAAAAGTACAACAAAGGCATTCGGTCCAAATGTATATAGAAAGGTCCTGGAGACTTTATTATTGGGATGTAGGCTTTTTGGCCCAAGGAAGAGGACTACTGATTTCAAGGTCATAACGTATACGAGCAGTTCGCCCGTCGGGTAGGGTACGATAAGCGGACCCGGTTTTTTATATCGAAATTGGCAAACGATATTACTCAATCATAACCATCGATATAATCAATCGATACTAATTAATTATTTTGAACAATTAACTTAAATAATCTATATCAACAGCTGTAAACACTTTCAAATAATACACGTAAGGTAATATTTCAATTTTACATAAGTAACATTTGATTATTAAATATGGCAGTCAATTTTAGAAAACCACACAACATTGCTTTGAAAGATGATAAGACATGTTTGTCGTGGCTTTAACATGTAGGACTCGTACCGAAAAACCCATTATGTGCAATTTGTGGGAAAGAAACAAATGTAACTGTGAGAGGAGCAAATTTGGTTGTCTTCAGTTTTCCAATTTTTGGTTATAATTATTTGTTTGATCACTGTTAATATTAAATTCACATTTTAATTTAAAACATATGTTTGTTGTTGCGGACTACGTATACTTTTATATCGATTGATAGTCTAGGATTTGAGATGCGAATATTAGGTATCGATGATTACATTCTTCGATATAAAAAACCGGATCCGCTTATCGTACCCTACCCCGCCCGTCTGAGTGCTAGTTTCTTTTTTACGACATACGGATGCTTAGAGACCCCGTTGAATCGGTTTGTTTCCAATGTTCCCATGGCTACAAGTGAGACGGTGATGTATGATAAAAGGTACGGCATTCCATTAAGACTAACAAAGTATAGAGGTGCTTTAGTTAGTTCTTTTATAGTAGGAATGTCCAAACAATATAATGAGAATCTTTTGTAGTACAAAGTGGAAACTTGAAGTAACTACATTGTACCTTATATTACATATTGATATAGGGATGAGTCCATAGAGTCTTCAAATTTCTTATATTTAATAATTTAATTTATATAACGTTATAAACTTTACAAATGCGTTCTGTATGTTCAGTATTGTGTTTATCTATGTTTTACACATGCAGAGATTTATTGAATGTTATTTATGTAAAGATGCTTGTTATATCTACATCATCTTTGTAATTTTACTGGCAATCCAAATACAAAATACCTAGGAGATCTCTATTTATTACACAAACAAATTTTATTATTATATTTGTTATTTTTTCTAAACAAAAAACATTTTGCATACCTTATGTCATCTGTGCATTTTTTTTAATTAAAGAAAGAACATGTATATTAACTGGAATGACTATCGTTTATTAAATGTATTTATTAGCATCATTACAAAAAGGATAATGTCTTTAGACAAATAAAAATATTTTTTACTATATTTGAGAATAATTAGTGTTGCACTACACCTTTTTCCCACTGTAAAAAATTCTAATTTAGCTTGGAATTTTTTGTACATTAATTCATACAACTGTTCCATTACTACTTCGCTCTAATTACAACTATAGTTTTAATTATGCAGATCCCTTTTCTCCCTTATAAAGGACAATGGTCCTAGATATTCCTGTAGGCCCTTAAGAAGAAAAGGCCAATAACTGAAACTTATTTAATATCACGCTGTGTTGCCTTAAGTGTTCTCAATGTCACTCAACTTTAACTTCCAATATTCCAATAAATTGGCAATGAAACCTTAGTTTGACCTCTTAGTGGGAGTTTTAATTGTAGGATATAACACAGGATGATATCTGTAGAATAGTTTCCAAAAACTCTTCTGTGAAAACATATTGAAGTTAATCACTTGTTTTAGGCCTGGCATCACTGCTTTCTCTGTGTATTGAACAGCAATTTTGCATTATTTGACCACAGGTAAAAAATATCGTAAAGCTTATAGCTATAATTTTATAATCACAACATTTTTCAACTTTTAAATACCTCATGAGAAACCTGCTGTGACAAATATTATCTGCAAATAATGTACAAGGTAGCAGTACGCCACATCACGTGTCACGTACAAGTATGTTTACGTACTACAATGTCACGATAAAAATTTAATATCGTATGATTGTACTCAGTCTATGATTTTCTCTTTGCCATCATGGTTACCTACAAGACCAATGTAAAAATGTTCACTGACGATCAGCCAAATTCCAGAGATTAAAATTCATCATCATTCAAGCCGACATAATTAAATTAAATTTTCCTGCCTCTCACTGGATAGGCTCCACTAAAGTTAGGCAATTACACATTTATTCCAATACAAGCATATACTACAAATCAAATGCAACTTCTGAACCCTTGAATTAAACGTTTTTGCTTGGAAACAAAAATACTATAGCCCTTAGAGAGATGATTTCATGACTTGTATTTCACCAGTTTAAAACTCAAGTTAGATCTTTTCTAAAAGTATATCGCATTGGAAAAAGTTAAAGGAATTTCATAAAGAGAACAAACATTTAAATAAAAGTTCTTTCATAATGCAATTTTTATAAATAATATGCATCAACATTCTTCTTGTTTTCCGATTGGAGTACTCATACAAAATTATTCAAAAATAAAAGTTTGTGCCAATTTTTTAGAAATATATTTACAAACCTAGCTTGGGAATTGCCTACCTAAATTAACTTTGTGTACATTTTAAACTACCAGGGTTTGCATATTATTAAGATAAGTATTAGTGTTCAATACTGATTGATTACTTGTTATTGCCTAATATTATTTACAGCGTTTTTCTAATGTAATGGACTTGATTTTGAGAGTTAAATAAATAAATATATGTGTCAGAGGTACTTTTTCTAATTGTATTATCAGGGTACAGTTCAAAATATTGTGATACTTAAAGTATGTTAGATTTGAAAATTCGAATGATAAAATTGGTGACACACTGAAAAGGTAAGAGAAACAGGTCACGCATAGGTTCAATTAAATGCATATTACGCTGGCGCATAACAGGCCGCATTTTGCGGACAGACGGAGATTTATTATCAATAGTAATTTATTACACATTTGCAATAAAAATTGCATTTTTGCGAGGCCTTCAGAATCGAAGATTCCATTATCAGGAAACTTCACAAACGACAGGCAGGTATAAATTAAACTTTTCCAGTCCCTCGTGTGATAGGCTTCACTTACGCTCAACCAAAAAAGAACGGCCACCATGCAGAAATGTGTAAGAATAGGTGAAGTATATGCAGACAGTATTGACTAAGTTATGTAATTGAATAAACTAACTTCCCTAACCAGCTAGAGTAACCAGGCAAACACAAGAGAGCCTAAACGAAAGCAAACAAGGATACAGTCCCAGTGCGGACTTGACACCTTGCTGTGGGGGTGTTAACTTTAGCTTGCCTTATCTCACGGTCTCAGGTGATAAACCATTGTTTCTTGTTGCCCTATAATATTCTCCCAGCAATTTACGCTTAGATAACTTTGTAAATATTTGACATTCATTACTGAAAATGTAGTGTGTTTTTGCTGCTCCTTAACAAATGCTTTACATTTACATAGTATTTTATACCATAATATGTGAATTAATTATCATTAAACAATGGGATATATTGAGATTCTGTTACAAGAAAAGACTTTCGATAAGAGTAGCATTCATGAACAACTATTAAAATAAAATTACTCACACTGACACAAAATTAAGATATAACTATTTACATACATCATAGTCCTATTAACTTCTTGAATGATTTGAAGAAGAAAATTCATTACCTTGCTGTGGAGAGCCATCTCATTCATCAGATATTAAACTGAAACTGCCAATAATAAGCAGTCGTCTGTATGAAGAGGTGGGGTTTATCGTTATTGGCTGAAGCATAACAAATCACCGACCAGTTATAATCAATATGACTTCGGTATCAACTTACGGTATCCCAACCAGCTATGCTTACATCTCTAACCTTCCACGACTTCTGAGATCTGGATGTGACATCTCTCATTCTCTGGATTTCTTCTCAACGAGGTTGAATTCCTTTAAAAGTAAGCTGCTAAAAATAATCCATAACAATGAAAGTGGGATCTTGGCTGGATCTTAGTTCATTTCTGGTTTGTCTCCTGTTGCTGAAGGTACTTTTTTATATTTTTTCTATTATTTATTTTATTTTGTTATTATTTTTTTTCGATTTGTAACTTTTATAATTTGTTTTCTCCTTAGTCCATTATTGTTATGACTCTACTATTTATTGTATTTTTGCACGTTTTAACTCCACTATTTACAACGTTGTGATTATTTTTGCTTGTAAGCAATTACTTCCCTAAATACTGTATATCAAGTTATGTATACAGTTGGATATAAATATATAATTTCTTAGAAAATCATAACTTAAATAACAAAGACCTACATAAATTAAATTATTATAGTTTTAAATATTTGATCAAAAAGAACAAGTAAACTATAAAGCAACAAAAATAGTAAATTTAGTAATCTGCGTGTGATACTTGATCAAAAAGAATAATATCACTTAAAATAAATTGAAATAGAGAATAAACTACAATAATACTTAAAGGTTCAAAGTGATAACCTGAAGATCAGCAACGTAATTAAGGGTTTCAAAATAACTTAAATATCAATAATAATTTCTATCACTTAAACGTCAAAATTAATAACAGGACAAGACAATTAAAAATAAAATTCTTGGGTAATAAACAAAAATGACTAAATATTGCAACTGTGTTAGAGTGTAATATAGCTGTAACATCTGTCTTGCATATAAATTACTTCCGGTTACAATTGGCATGATAGAATAATCAGCTCTTCTGGGTTTTTGACGATACCTTGCAATGTATATATTTAATAGTAACTTCCACACATGAGTACGATAACTTGATGATAACGATGCGTTGTTGTACCTTTATGACACAAAAAGTCACAATTTTTTCATTTGTATTTACATTATTAGAATCTAATTAATTTTTAAATTACTGCAAATCATTCGCTGGAAAAAATGTTTTAATAAAAAGTGTATAGTTAGCTTTTCATTGTCTAGGAAATTACTTTAATTTAATAAGAATCGTTACCAATTGTTAGGTACACGGAAGAAAAGTACATTTAAAGCCTTTAAGGGTAAATAACCGTTATATTTGTGTCATGTACATGTTAAAACTACACCCTCTGGCGAGCTGTGTTCTTAATTTTAAAAAATAAATCAAGCTACTTAAAGTTACAGAAACGTCAGATACTGAACAAATATGTTCATCAGCAAACAATGTATGAACTCACAGAAACTTTTTACAGATGATAAAATATTCAGCCTCGTTACGCAAGCAAACTTTAATGCAGCGCTCATAATTACATGTAGGCACACCGTGGGGTTCCTGAATACTTATGTGACATAACTAACCTGCAAGTGTGTTTACATATTATGCTTTTTAACAGTATCACCAAATGTTTTCTGGTTAAACCATTTATTCATTAGCAATTACTAGTTAACTTAATACTTAATTGTTAGTTACAATCAATATTTTTAGAAATCCCTATACTCGCAACATTCTGATGGACAACAAATTATTTTATTATTAATATTTAAATAACGTTTTATTCATTAAATTACCGTGCAACGGTGTAATATTTACTTGATTGAAAACACAGACAATAACCATCAGTACGAAATTAATATTCCACAGTCGAACGCTAGTAATACTTTTATCTGTATTATTGTATGTTTTGTCTGAGTATTATCATGCATTGTAATTGTGATGTATTAAACTATTGTAATTTCATGTGGTCAAACCTATTTACCGGCTCTGTAATAATCCATCCAGAAACCAAAGGTCACTCTGTCCCTCTGAACGATTGTAAGATGCTGTGACGTCATACGGGATGATTGGAATTTCAATGGATCGCATTGGCTGCTTCCAATGACATTGATTCCAAAACATTGATCATTTATTGAACTTTCAGTTTTGTCACGTTTTCATAGAGATGAAAATATTATTTAGTTTAATAAAAATCGATTGGTATGAATTAATGATTATTATTATTTAATTTATTTTTACAGAATGAACTACATACATTGGGTGTAGATATCTGAGGTCGTGGTAATAAAAACACGCAATTACAAAATCCTACTGCAAGTTTAATTCTGGCAAAAAAAACTTACACACCATTTCTGAAATTGAAATATAACTTTGCCACTTTGCTGCCAAAATAGAATGTAAATGAACTTCAATAGTACTTAGGCATGGGTTTCAACTTCTTTAGAAACTGCGATAGACTAAGAAACATTACCATTAATAAACACTGGTACTGACTTCCATAAATGAAGACGTTGAGTGACAAACTAAGGCGCGGTAGACTTGGCTCTACATTATTCTTCGACATCAGAGCTCAAAAGTCTGCAGTTCAAAAGAATACTGATACGGAATGAGAAGAATTTAACACGAACTGGAGTGAAGAATATAAAAACAGTTTGCCTAAAACAAAACCGCAACTGGGTTAACCATTGTGGTCTCGTCAAAATGACATCACCACAACCTTTTAATCCAGGAAGTAAAAAGTCATCCGGGTTAGTTTATTTTACTATTCACAAATGTATATTACATTACATTTAAGAACGATGTTTAACATGAAAGGGATAATTCAATACAAAACAAATCTTTATTTTACTTACGGACAAGACGTTCAAAGTCCTTCCCGGTAGACAGGCTGTCAGCTGCGACATTTTATAGACAGAGGTTTACTACGCGTGCCACTTACGTTATCATTCCGTCAAGAATCACATCTGAAAAACAACACAACAAACATCTGAAAATATTAATAAGCAGTAACGAGTAACAGAGTTGCGAAAATATATAAAGTATACATAAAGAAACTGTTTATATTGATAGTTAGTTTATTTAACTGTATTATCGATTACAAACAGTTACATACGAAGCTAGAAACAGGAACAAATAACCTTTGAGCTCAACATTGAAATGTTCCATTACCCTCTTCTTTTAATTCTCAGGTTCAACCTAACCTAGTAATAATGTTAATATTAACTTGAGCAAAACTGGTTTTTAAGTAGGAAATTCCTATGTAGCTAATAACTCTACGTTTATTTATCCTCACTAGCGTAACCAAGGAGGGGGACAATTTATCGCCTTAAAAACTCTAAAATTTAAAGTTATTCGTATAAGAGCAATCCAACTTGTTTGAAATAAAGTAGTTAAATGCCAAACTTTAGATAAAGCTTATCTAATTGATTCAAATTTAGATTTATTCCATTCCACCCGGTATGGTACTCATCAATCAATTCATCCCCTTCCAAAGGTAAGTCCTAGTTAAGTCACTGTATTCCTATTACTGCCCCCCCCCCCCCCCCGGCTGCCATTGCAGTCTACTCTCTAATGTTCACGTTGTATTCCACCCAGTAAATTCTTCACGCGGTTGCCTTTTCGATCTCATTTGTGATTTCCCAAGCAACCGAGAATTTGGCCCAAAATCTAGGGGCTCCGAAACCCCACGCCTAGTGACAGTGCATGCCAAGAAGATAACGTTGTTGCCCTGAACACTGAATGTCTCTTTTGTAGCATGCAACCCATGCGGTACAGTCAGTGCAGGAACTGTACTTCTCACCTGATCAGTAGTGGCGTACAGATCTCCTCGTCTCTTGCAGACCAAGCTGAGTGTACAGCGATCTTCAGTGTGAAACAACCCCTCCTGTACAACGGCGCTTTCAGTCGCATCAACCGCGTAGCTACAGGTCAGAACTTGTGACCATCATAGTGGTAACTTTATGAGCATGTCACATCACAGATATTCTCCATGAGGTTGTAACCAGAAGCACATTCTGCTTAAGGCCAAGCAGAGTTGTTCTGATAGAAGATTTCATAGGTCGCTGTATTATAAGGAGGAGAACCATACAGCGGAGATTTTGAAACAAATTCCATCATTATTGGCAGGCTGAAGAATTTAATTTTGAGTGAAGAATTAAGAGAAAATTAAATGTTCTAACTTCGACAAAAGGCTGGCCAGAAGAAGTTGATAAATGTGAATGTTGCGTTTAGGTTCAGTTCACCTTCATTTTAGTGCAGCGTACCCATCCATGTTATCCTATAGCTAAAACAAGACGTAGCTATGATGGAAAGAGTTCAATCAATATGAATGGCTCTAGTTCACCTTCCTCGTAGTGTAGTATCTGAATAATTCACATTGAATCAAAGCCTTCCCACCTTAGCTATGTTATGTGGGGTTGAAAAAGTTAGAGCTCCACTCCTGAAGAAGTAATTTAAAAGGGAAGAATTCTTCTTTGATGTATGGTGCATGGTTTTACTTACAAAGAGTGAACATAAATTAAACATACTGAACACGAGTGTTAGTCAACACAATGAATTTAATTGTTATTGATATTGGTCATGTATAAACTTTTACCATTAACGTGAATAATAACAAGATGATTGAGAACTCTATTTTGATACGTGAACCCATTTTATAGCAAAAAGTCCACTAATAATTATATAAGCGTTATTATATTAATTATAATATAACGAGAAATGCCTTACAATAACACAGATATAGTTATTGGTAACAGAAGGGAAGGACATTCAGGTACAACATGTGCTCTGCACCTTAAACAGATCACATACGTACCAATCGTTACTGTTTTCTGCGAATGCTGAAAATATCCTGCCTGTTCTTTAATGCAACATTTTGTTTATTCATATTTTAGTTTGAATAAACTACGTATTTGAATAGAAGTACTAGGTTGTTGAAACCTTCTGCCTTATTTGAGTATTTGAGTAACATTTTATGATTTTGAAATTGTTTTAATAGTTTCCATAATACATAAAAAAAACATGTTCACTTCAAATTTGTTACTGGGCAAATATTGTGACACTCCAATTATTAAATCAAAATATTGACGAGCTGAACGCATATAAGTAATAAAGTGAGAGCTGTGTTTGAACAAACCTCGTCATCGTGATTACTCAAAACTGCAAATACATAGGTACAGTAATTTTTAGGCCTTGTTTATGTATCGTTAAATTTTAGTGATTGGTACTTTAATAAACCTTAATAGACTATAGAATAAGTAAAATTGTAATAAGTACGAGTATATAAAAATGTAATATTATATGTACAGTTGTATGTTTTAAGCTTTGAAAACTAACTATTGTATCACCATAAAATAATTGTGAAAGTGTTTACAAGTTCAAAAGTAAAGTTACAATTTATCTATTACTTGTTTACTAATCAGTTCGCTATGCCGGGAACTGAGACCATAACTTAGATAGTCCGAACATATACAAGGATTCCAGGAAGAGCTTCCTTAAACCTTGTGTAATTGGTTGAACATGTCCAGGGTGTAGCCACTGCCACTGCACTAACCAATCCAATCTAACCTCGGGTCAAACATTTCGGATATACAATCTAAATTCTTCAGCAACACACAACAATTCAGCAAATCCCAAAACATTCGCCAAGGTCGATCCTTGTTTCTTATACAGTTTCTATTCTCTCATATACAGGGTGTAAATTAATCCCTGGTACGCCTGGATATATTCCAAATGGATTGAGATATCAGATGTACAATCTTCACCATGCCTATTAAAATACTCTTTGGATATTTTGGAGGGTAAACATATTTAACCCCCTTTTTTCAGAGGGGCGTTTCAGGGGGTCACTTACAATTTTTCAAATTGCATCCCCTATCTTGTGAAGTGTGATTTGAAAGATAAATTAAAAAGAAACACAATGACATGAACGACGATTCTAGCAAAATTTATTGGCAAACAACCATTACATATAAGGGTGTCAATTAAGTCCTGATACGCCTGGATATGTTCCAAACGGATGGAGATATCAATGTGTAACCTTCACCATACTTATTAAATGAAATATTTTTACCATATAAAAATGTCAATAGGTATGGTGAGATTTTACATCAATATCTCAAACCATTTGGAATATATCCAGACGTATCAGGACTTAATTTACACCCTAAATATAGCACTCGGTTGATTCGTTTATCTCGTGGTAACCACCAATTTCACTACACTGCATCGATGGCACAGGATTTAAATGATATTATCCTTCAGGCGGTGAGTTTGAGTCACTAGATTGAGTATGTTATAAAAATGCTTATGTGGGATAAATATGAGTTGAGGCTGGTCCACCCCTATGAAATCTTGAGGTACAATATCATTGAGGCCAGCACGATCAAATACCAAATATCAGACCCCATTTCAGTTTGGGTCTCAACTCTCGGCTATATTCGTGGATCACCAACAAGGTCCTCAAAGTTACCCATATAAATCTCCACTTCGAACTAGAAAAACGTTAAGACCATTGCGGTAAATGTTCAGTCAGGTAATCCGTTAAGCCGTCCTATATGTTGAGGTGAGGTGATGTAATGCAAGTAGTGGTATTGAGAATAGTTTTATCATTCCCACCATTTCGTTTGCCTTCTATTCCCAACTTTCAAATTTTTTAACCAGTTAGGTATATGCATTTTTGACAGTGTGGTGAGGATGATCTAGATCAATTGTGATCTTATATTTTTTGTAATTGTGTACTCGTTTTGAATAAAAGTATTAATACCTTTAATTTAAAAATATATAGTATATTTTTAATGGACGCAATAATAAAAAAAAATGTTACTAAATAATGTATTAATGTTGTATATTTATTTTTTAGATAATTGTGACTTAAGTCTTGTGGTAATGTGTGTAACTGTGAATCTACAATATAACAGCAAATAATATTTCTAATATTTTTTTAATATTTTATACTAACCTTAATTCATAGTTAGAGTCATCATTAGTAACTATCCTTGATTTTTCTCAGTACGTATTGGCTTTTATTACATTTTCTGTAATACAATTTAAAGTATATAAAACTCGATATTCATAATATCGGTATGGTTTTACTTTTATTTTTATTGATTGTGACAATGCTAGCTCGAATTTCTTAAAATAGTAATGTAAAACAGAGTATATTAGTAAAATTACAGGAACATAAGCGTGTTTTACGTTTTGTGGTTAAACTAATGATGGATTTGGACTTCTTAAACCTAGAGAGAAGATATTGTAATTATTTAAGTCAATAAGTTATACATTTAGCTTGTATTAGTGCATTAAAACATTTATACTAAAACTGCCATCCTGGGGAAAAAAAGGAACAAGTAATCTAATCAGAATACCAGGCCTATAACCGCAGAGAGGCTGTCTCCTTGCTTACTTTCATTAGGCTTCCTCGCGTATACTCAGGACTTAAGGTGGTTACATGTAAAGGCCGATAGCTAACCTCAATATGCATTCATCGTCAGTTATACTTGGTATATTTTAAAAACAACACCGAATTCCGAGAATCGGAACTTCTACCAAGAAATTACCAATGGTTGGCAAAGATATATTTGCTATATTTCTGTTTATGTTGAAAGAAAGATAATGGATATTAAATATCCCAGTATTAACTATTTAAAAGATGTCATCCGCAGGGAACACCACTGATACCACTTTTGTTCCAAAATGTCAAAACCAATCTTCAACTCAAAACAAAATATATATTTTAAGTCTGGTCATTAAAAATACATTCGTATTTAACCCGCTTGCTTACTCCCCGATTATATTTTTCAAAACAATTATTTCATCAAAACATGTATTGAAAGACAAAACATGTATTGAAATAACAAATCATTCTGTTTAAATCCGCCATCAATCCATTAAATCCCGCCGCTTACAGAGGCTTGTCACGTCCCCCAGAAATCCAATTTGACACATCTAAGTAAACCAATAAATCAGCAAAGTGAATCTCACGGAAAATCCTTTCTTTACATCCATTTGCCGATAAGTAATGCAATGAGAAGTAATGCTATTTCTTTTTTCCATTCTGCAATAAATCTAAGATCTGTGACATTTTATTTGCAGCCATTGTGATAGAAAAACTGATAAATCAGTTACATCTTACGACCACAAATGAACGAAAGATATGGTCTTCTTTTTTATTACTATAATCTACAATAGTCACTGACAGAATAAGGAATAATTAGAGAGAGACTACATCAGCAAACACAATGCAACGGACGCAACACTGGAAGAAATACACGAAAAATTAATTATTCTCCAAGTAAACGATCATTTTATTTCGAAAAAAATTATGATTTGAGATATCGATATTCTCCTGAAAAATAAATTCCTAATTCTAAATAAATTCCAAGTACTTTGCATACCATCTAGGTAATATTTGTAAAGATTGTGTGAGTCTATGAGATAATGTGAGCATTCTATGATCTTAACAAAAATTGTTTTAATAGTCCATGACAAAATATTTATTGTAAGAGTAAAAATAAAAGTGGTGAAAGTTGAATATATTTTGAATACAAGAGATATCCGATCGTTTCCTAATATAATAATTTTATTTATTTTATGTAGAGAGATCCGAAAATTTCATAAAATCCCTTTACATAATTTTTTTATTAATTCACTTTAAAATCTGTCTATTAATTAGCAGTCCATTAATTTAGACTTAAAATAACAATTCTTGTACAATTTAGATAATTTAATTTTAATTTCAAAAAGCACCACTTTTCTTGTAAAATTTTTCTGAAGAAAAGGTTTTCTTATTTCCAATAACACAAATTAAAGTTAACTTCTTTTTTAAAAGTAAAATCGAACCGAATATTTAACTTAACTATCGAACTCAATTAAAATTAAGGTTATAATTTGATTCGAAATAAAATATAATTTTCTCTATTATAAACAAGATTAAATAAAACCGAACTAGAAACTTCCTGAAACATTCTTCATACCACTTGTGACACAACCTGTTGCTGTTGGTACAGTCTCACAGTGCAAATTGTAATCTTTGTAAAAGGCTTTATGTCTTGATCTATAAAATTTATTCTGACTGTTGACTATTATTACAACATTTTATGATATTGACATTATTTTAATAATGTATATAACGTAAAAACAGGTTTACTTCGAATTTGCCGCTGGGCAAATATTGTGACACTCCACTTAATAAATCAAAATATCACCAAGCTGAACGCATATTAGTAATAACGTGAGAGCTGTGGTTGAATCAACCTCGTCATCGTGATTACTCAATACTGCAAATACAAAGGTACAGAAAATAAAAACAACTGTATCTTTTAAACTTTGCAAAACTAACAGTTGTGTCACAATAAATACTTGTTAAATGTTTGACAAGTAAACAAGAATGGTTACTCGTATCTAATACTTGTTTACTAATCAGTTCGCTATGCTGACAATGGCAAGCATAAAATAGATAGTCCGAGCATATACAAGGATTCCAGGAAGAGCTTCCTTGAACCTTGTGTAATTGGTTGAACATGTCCGGGGTGTAGCCACTGCCACTGCACTAACCAATCCAATCTAACCTGGGGTCAAACGTTTCGGACAGACAATTTAAATTCTTCAGCAACACACAACAATTCAGCAAATCCCAAAACTTTCTCAAAGGTCGATCCTTGCTTCTTATAGAATTTTTTTTCTCTCATATACAGGGTGTAAATTAAGTCCTGATACGCCTGAAAATATTCCAAACGGATTGTGATATTAATCAATGTAGAACCTTCACCATACTGATTACATAAAATATTCTTACCGTTAAAAAAGTCCAAGTAAGTATTTTAATAAGTATGGTGAGATTTTACATGTATATCTCGAATCTTTTGGAATATATTCAGATGTATCAGGACCTAACTTACACCCTGTACACAGCATTCAGTTGATTCGGTTATCTCGTGGTGACCACCGACCTCACTACACTGCACCAGTGGCATTGGATTTAAGTGATATTCAGGCGGGGAGTGTGAGTCCCCAGACTGAGTGATTTGTATGTCATAAACATGCATATGTGACATAAATATGCGTTAAGGCTGTTCCACCCCTATGAAGTCTTGAAGTATAATATCACTGGGGCCAGCACGTTCAAATACAACTGATATATCAGACCCCATTTATGGGTTTTGGGTCTCACCTCTCAGCTATGTTCGTGGATCACCAACAGGGTTCTCCTAGTTACCCATATAAATCTCCACTTTGAAACAGGAAACGTTAAAACCATTGCTGTAAATGTTCAAAGTCATGTAATTCGTGAAGCCATATGTGAATCGAGGTGACGTAATGGCATTGAGTGTATTTTTATTATTCCCGCAGTTTCGTTTTGTCTTCTATTCCCAACCTTCAAATGTTTTTGACCAGTTCGGTATATTTTAAACAGATTTTGACAGTGTGATGAGGATGATCTACATTAATTGTGATCTTTTCAGAAAAGGCTAATATTTTTTGTAATTGTTTAATTTGACACTCGTTTTGAATAAAAGTATGTCTACTTTAATTTGAAAATAAATAGTATATTAGTAACGCAATACTTCAAAAACAATGATACTCAATTACGTATTAATGTTGTGTATTTATTTTTTAATTGAGTTATGTATATTATGACATATTATTTCTTAGTAATATGTGGGACTGTAAATGTATAATAATTGTAGGAAATAATATTTCCCACATTCTTTTTTATATTTTATATAACCTTAAGTCACAGTTACGAGTTTTATCCTTGATGGCTTTTACTACATTGTCTGTAAACTTTAAATAATTAAAATTCTATAAAACTCGATATTCGTAATATCAATATAGTTATACTTTTATTTTCATTGATTGTAACAAAGCGTGTCGAATTTTTAAATCTATATCTAGCTCATCTGTTAAAGTAGTAAAGTAAAACTTCGTATATTAGTAAAATTACAGGAAAACAAGCGTGTTTTTCATTTGTTGGTTAAAATAGCATGGATCATTTTATGGATTTAATTTCTTAAACATATAAAAGAAATAACTGTTTAAGTTAATACGTTATACATTTAGCTTGTATTAGTGCATTAAAACATTTATACTAAAGCTACCATCCTGGGGAAAGGAGAGGAACAAGTAATCTTATAAGAAAATCAGGCCTATAACCGCAGAGAGGCTGTCTCCTTGTTTACCTTCATTAGGTTTCCTCATTTATACTCGAGGTGGTTACATGTAGCGGCCGATAGTTAACCTCAATATTTATTCTTCGTTTGTTATATTTGGCATAGTTTTACGACAACACAGAATTACGAGAATCAGACTTCTACCAAGAAATTACAAATAATTCAAAAAGATATTGTTTGCTAGACTCCAGTTTGTGTTGAAAGAAAGATAATGGATATCACAGTACTGACTATTTAAAAGATGTCATCCGCAGGGAACACCACTGATACCACTTTTGTTCCAAAATGTCAAAACCCATCTTCAACTATCAAATATCACAGTAGTAACTATTTAAAAGATGTCATCCGCAGGGAACACCACTGATACCACTTTTGTTCTAAAATGTCAAAACCAATCTTCAACTCAAAACAAAATATATATTCAAGTCATAAAGTCAAGTCATTAAAATATGTTCGTAATCAACCCGCTTGCTTACGCTCCGATTATATTTTCCAAAATAATTATTTTATCAAGGCAAAACATATACTGACAAATCGTTCTGTTCAAATCCGCCATCATGACGGGCGATGCAATACCATTAAACCCCGCCACTTACAGAGGCTTGTCACGTCCCTGAAATCCAATTTGACAAATCTAAGTAAACCAATAAATCAGCAAAGTGAATCTCACGGAAAATCCTTTCTTCACATCCATTTGAAGATGCAATGAGAAGTAATCCTGCTTCTTTTTTCCATTCTGCAATAAATCTAAGAACTGTGACACTTTATTTGCAGCTATTGTAAAAGAAAAGCTGACAAATAAATTACATCCTACGACCACAGATGAGCGAATAAATATGAAGCCTTCTATTTGAATACTCTAATTTGCAATAGTCACTAACAGAATAAGGAATAATTAAAGGACAACAGCAGCAAACACAATGCATCGGATGTCACACTAGAACAAATACACGATTAAATTAATCATTCTCCAAGTAATTCTTATTATAAATAAACCCCACGTACTTGGTATACCATCTAGGTAATATTTGTAGAGAATTGTGAGTCCATGAGATAATGTGAGCAACCTAGGTTCTAAACACAAAATGTAGTCCATAATGTTAATAGTGCATGACAAAATATTTACAGCAGGAGTAAAATACAGGTGGTGAAAGTTGGAGGTATGTTACATACAGGAGATATACGATCGTTTCCTAATATCATAATTTTATTTATTTTCTGTAGAGAGATCCGCAAGTTTCACAAAATCCTTTTACGTAGTGTTTAATTAGTTCAACTTAATTATTTAGATTGATATGTAATTAATAATATTCGTAAGGGTAGACAGGAGAATACTTTCTCTAATCAATTTAAAATATGTTTATTAGTTAGCAGTTCAGTAATTTAGCCTTAAAATAACAAACCTTGTACTTTTTAGATATTTTAATTTTAATTCCCAAAAGCTTAATCAACCACCTTTGTTGTAAATGTTTTCTCAAGAAACACTTTTCTTCTTTCAAATAACATAAATGAAATTTAAATTCTTTTTTCAAACTAAAATCGAACTAAAAATTTAACTTACTTATCAAACTCAAATAGAAAAGATTATAATTTAATTCAAAATAAAATACACTTTTCTCAATTATAAACGAGGCTAAATAAAACTAAACTTAAAACGTTCTGAAAGAATCTTCGTACCATTTTTGTCAGTGATGTGACTGTTGGTACAGTCTCAAAGTATAAACTGTAATTTAACTACGGTTCACCCCGAAAACTTTTGTTAAAAGCTTTATATCTTGATGTATAAAAATTATTCTCTAAAAAAATAATATTAAAATTGAAGAATTTACTCTGAACTATACTTGCAATGACGTGCTCTCTTCAAAACTTGCGTTAATTATAAAGTGAATTAAAATCTTCTCATTTCCGTTTTGTATAAAGATTTATACAAACCCTGTAAAAAGAAAACTACCATTAGTAAACAGCAAAACTCCCATCTGAAAATCATAATTCGACTGAAGGGAAGCTACTTACGCAACATCCCTCGCAGATGGGTAGAGGTACTAATAAGACGAAAACCACCAACTAAATTAACCGCACAATGACACTCCAAAAATACGCCGAGAATCTCGTTTTGTAACTATTTATCCCTCCCCTTCAAGTGACAAGTACAGAGATAACAAAGTAATCTTCAAACTACCCCTATTATAATCACGTTAACAAACTAGACTACTAGTTAAAACGGCTATCTCACTGTATCATCTTACACCCTCAGACCCTTCTTGAGAAATTGCATAATTTAATTTACCTATACTTTGACATTGCAAATTAAATTCTAAAATATTTTCGTATATATTTTCTCCAATGAATATTTAACAAATAAATTATAAAATGCCTATGTATAAGATGCTACATTTTTCCATGTGGATTATGCAGTTAGTTCTGATTACAACTCACAAAAACAGAACACTGTAAGATAACACAATCAGTTGCAAATTAAAATGCAATGGTGTGATTCTATTTAAGGAACGGGATAAAACATTTCCTGTCCAAATTATACGAAGTAAAGTATTATTTGATGATATAAGCAGTTCTATCTACACTAGCTTAGCTACGCTACAAACACAACCATTGCCGCAGCTGAACAGTAATCAGTTGGCCGAATCCCAAGCCGTGAGTTGTGTGTATCCATTTGAGCCTTAGAGGAAACCCTTCCTTGCCAAATATCCCAGTTGTAAATATCTTACATCTTGGGTCATCGACTGAATCCAACTGCAAATATACCTGTCGCTCATGTCAGTTAGCTCAAAACTAAAAGTCCACTGACCACTGGAGGCAGGACAGAAACCCAATCTTTGTGAAATATTCGAGTTGTATAAACTTGACATGCCTTTTAAAACAGCGTTTAAATTATCTTACATTCCTTGGCAACTTGGTGAGTAAATACGACTTCCCTTCCTTCTTAGTTTTGAATAACATAGAATTGTAAACAACCCCTATGTTGTCCACAGAATTCTTCAGTGAGCTTGAAATTTCTTGAATCTATTAGGTTTCAGGAAACAGTTTTCCATTTATTTCACGGGTATGTGAGTTAAATTATTTTAGCAAAACAGACAGACATACAGAGTTAATACGTAGACATACATGGACAGTAACAACATGACAGAAATCTTTGAAATAAAATGGAACTCTATAAATATTGGTCAATTATCTTTATGGCTACACTCCCTTGTACTTCAATTTCTTTAAAAAATATTCTCTGTTCTTTGTGAAGATTACTGAATATTTTGTATACTTTTGAAGGATTATTTAACGCATAAACTGTGAAAGGAACGCTGTAGGACGAAGGAAAACAAACCTATATTGGCAAAAGATTTGTGAATCATTAGAAGGTTTTGGGTGCAAATTAAACGGTTTTAAATAGAGAAACTACAATGTCTGTCCCAGATGTTAGCCTGGGGTTGGATTGGGTCTGGCGTAATTTGGTTAGTGTAGGGCAGTGGTCGAACATTCTGAACCAATTACACATACCTTAGGGCGACTCTTCCTGGAATCCCTCTTGGAATCTATTGTATAGGAATATAATTATGTTATGGCTGTACTCTACGTACGTGTACTCTATAGCCGTCAGTATGTAAAGGCATCAATTCAGCGTTGGACTTTGTATACGACTACTAGTTGTACTTGTAATAATTAGTAATTAATATTAGCAATGGAACCTTCATTTTACCTTAAATATTTTAACTACTCATGTGTACAGTAAAATTTCACGTTATATATATTCAGCAATTTTTATTGGGACTGAGTAAAAAATTGCATAAATTTTCTACTTCAGTCTGTAATTAATCACGAGTGTTTTTTTTATTTCTAATTTTTCTCTATTCAAATATATTATTTCGAAGGGCTACGAATTTATCATAAAAAATATTTTCCGAACCCAAAATCGGTTTTACCACGTTAAAGATATGAGCATTAATATCAAATAAAAAACATTAAATAATACTTAAAAACAATTTATAGTAAAATTACTTTTGTATAATACTCTAGAATTTCAAGTAATGTGTGCAGAGCTTGTTAAAGACTGTCACTTACAAGAATTACTTGAAAGTTTCCAACATCCCAGTTTTATGTATTAACCACATTTTAATTTCTCTACAAAAGAGAACACTGTTTTTTAATTCTGTAGATTTACACATAACGTAACACTGATTCAATGTGAATCACCTTCTTCTAAGGGCTTTATCTGGAATGTATAAAACTCTGTTACTCCACCGTGCTTACAGATCGTGTCTAAAACATCGTAGTGCACCCAAATGTACACCTGATGAGATAATGAGAATACCTCTTTACCTGGATCACACTATTTTTGCAAGGTGTCTCTGATGTCGAAAAAATGCAAAAATATTGTTTTGAGAGTCTTCATCGCCGATCTTTTTGAATCTCTTCAGAAGGACATGGACCCATAATCCAGGGTCAAGTCTAGATTCCAGATGCCGCATTGGGAGGAAGGTGAACTAGAGCTAAACTCAACATTCACCTATAGATTAAAATGTTATATTTGTCTCTATCTTAGGCAGAAAACGCATTTCTTCCCAAATATTCGAGTTGTAGCATTATACTATGCATCACTTCCTATAAACATCTTATAAGCTGTCAGAACTTCCACCGCATACTTTGGAGTTAATTGAAGTTCACCTTGGCAGGATTCCAATGTGTGTGTTGAGTAAATCCATTCGAGACATAAAGGACACATCTATCCTGCCAAATATCCTGTAAATGTTTCACATCAATTTTGGGATACTGCTTCTAATACTGAAGTCCACCACAAATGTATCGGATAGTGAAATTAGTTGGCTGAAAGCTAGAGGTGATTTGTCAGTCTCCATCTGAGACAGGACAAAAACACGTTCCTTGCCAACTTGTATGGAGTTGACTTGGCATACATTTACAGCATTAGTTTCAATGTAAACTTCTTTTACTTTCAACGGCATCTTAGTATATAGTATTGTTTTTCAACTTTATCTGCAGTTAAAGGATTTGCGAACTGTGCAACTCTCTGCCAGTGTAATAGGTTTTAGGAAACATATCACACTGTATTACACATTCATACTACTTTATCAATGTAATTCTTTTTTGTGTGCGTGATCAATTACAACTCCAGTGTAGCTTGAAGGCATTTGGCTATCTAACAGTGTTGTTGTTCTTTATCACAGTAGAAGTAAGACATTCGTCACAAGGTAAAATTGTTTCCCCAGGCATAAATAGATTTAAAGAGATTTCTTAAATACAATTCACTAATGAATACGGAAATAATAAGTAGATAATAAATACTACGAAGAATACAAAATAGTTTTTTTTATTTCACTTGTTATATAAAAGTAGAAACATGTTTTGTTTTGAAAATCGTTAAAATAAATCTTTTAGTGCAGGAAACATTGATAATTTTGAACACACTAGATGCTGTAGGCGTTTAATACACTATTTAGGAGCGTCTTAAAGCCCGGGCAAAAGAAAACCCGTTGTAGATGACCGCATGTATTTTTAACTTCGTATGTGAAAAAAGACAGAATAGAAATTCAACTTCATCAAGTAACATTTTATTCAAAAACATGCAATTTAATTAAGCCATAAATCATTTAAAAGTCATTTCCTGAAGCTGTAGATAATTTTAATGTTCAGCCTCTTTATGTTGTCCTGATAACTGTTTGAATTTCCTGCTTTAAATCCTTTTAATTCCTCACTGAGTAATATCAACTTTCCCATTCCTCCTGTCTTCGTGGAAGTTACCTTGAACAGCTGTGGCTTTAAATATTATAAAATTTATCCCAACCAAACCGATATCACTTCTCGACAAGAATGTACACGCCAGGACGAATGTGACAATTTTATATACTATGCCAAGCCGATTGATGTATCAGAGGCTGCTGCTCACTGACTCTGCTACAGGTTTGTCACTGAGCTGAAGTTGAACTCATCAAACATCATTATGCCGTCTGCTACACCGTTGGTTTGGCTTTATCTAATCCCGGTTGGAGCAGTTGTTGAACATTAACAGGACACCGCTCAGTGAGCTCATTATGATCTGTAACGCAAGAGACAACCGTTGTGCAATTAATATTGAGGTGAAAATTGTAGTTTCCGTTTTGCGAATTTACCACTTCAATAACCATTCATTGAGGGGTTTTCTATGTTACGACTACTACATCAGACCAAGAGTACCAACTTCTCGACGAACACTTCTCTTGGTTAGAGATACATTCGAATCAGAGGTAAGTAGTTATTTGGCATGTAAGAGTCATCCAATTCGGGACTTATACATCCAAAATTGTTTGACCCTCAACCGACACTGGTAATAATATGAGTGCAATTTGAATAATACAAACTTTATTTTTACACCTGAATTAAAATAATATCATGGATCACAAAATACGTTTTCAATGTAGGTATAACGTTTTATGGATGCCATAAATAAGACCATGTATTATAGGCTCAGTGTTTGCTATGCCTAACACTACGGAGGGCTTGCCATTCCATTTCTGTCAGTCTGTCTGGCCACACGATATCTTGAGAAATAAGTGACCTTTTGACTTGAAATTTTCGTAATTCCACTTCTACACAAGTATATCTTCTACAAGTATTACTGACACCGATGATGATGCGTGTCATTAGACAGGATTTGGCTGAACGTTAGTGACAATTTTACACTTGTCTTATGAGTAACCGAGATTGCAACTACAAAATCGCAGAATAAATTAATTAGTGTGTAAGACTTACGTAATTATTAGTATAACAAAATTCATAGAATCAATGTACAAATAGATGCTGGAAAGGAAGTCTTGTATTACAATTCGATACAAACATCCTCCGGATGTAAATGGATACGCACATCCGCGCAGACACCGATGATGAACAAACAGGAAATGCTTGTTTAAGCAGCGGAAATGCTTATTTCTAAAAATCATGCGACGATGTAAGGAACAGCCATGCTGATATGAAAAATTGGTACTCACCAATTATGATGGAGAGATTTGGCATAGGCGTGGTCAGGAGAGCTGGCGGGGGCAACATCAAAAATCAGGAACAACGAGGGAGAGGCAAGACGTCGAGAACTGGGTTCGAAAAGCGACGTTCGGGAGTGCCAGTGCTTGTGTTTGCGGGGAAAAATCTTTTAGGCGTAATAAGTGTCAAGTGCAAACAAAATGTAAGTTAAGAAAATCTTGTATTTAATTTTAGGAACGTAGTGTTATATATCAGGGTTCATTAATCACTTTAATACTTCGCATTTACAATTCCAAGGTACCTGTACCTAAAGTAATGAAAAGAAAATATTATAATGTGTAGACATCAAATAAATAGTTTAATATTTAAATTCATATTTTATTATTCCATATATTTTATTTCAATGTTCTCAATTTGGAAAAGTCACTCATTTGTTTTAATCATGTAAATTTATGTAAATGTTTAGACATTTTAAAAGAAAGTTTTGTCACGTTAGTTCATGAACACATATTTATTGCAACACTACACAAATTACTAATCAATTTTATAGTTAAATAAATTAAACATAAATTGTAATGAATAATTTAATATTAAACATAATTGGTATTAAAGTTTGTGTTCAATATGTCGGTTGATGATATCCATTGTTATTTCAAATGTTAATCAATATAATTAGATGCTATTACAAATACAATATGTGTTGGTTCATTTGAGGGTGTTGTATTGCCAATTGAATTTATAATTTAAATCCTCTCACAACAGCCCTTGCTCATAATACATTATATATTTCACAACCTTAATCTAAACAAAACAACCTTACAAGTTTAAATCACTGTTACGTCATTTTACTGCGTTTTAAGCTTTGTTGTAGAGAAAATATTTGCCATAGTAAACAAATGAACTGGTACTGAATACTAATTTAAAATGAAACATTGTTCCGGGCCAGTGTTATCAAACAAGTATGCAGAAACCCGTCTGTGGGGTCAAAACGCAATTAAGTTTGAGGCGTTGAAGTTGCTCTCCACTCCGAGGTTGAATATTTTAGCCTGTGTGTAAAACGTTTCTACGGATGTTTACTCTTTGTTTGTCAATGAACATTTCTAATTGATGTAAATTTATATTAAGTTCTATCTTGCTTCAAATATGTCAAACATATTAAAATCATGGATACGGCTGATTTAAGTAGGCTCAAAGTCTTTTCCGTATTTTTATAAAATAAAGTGATTGTAAGACTAGTCTATTAACTCTTCTTTCGTGTATAGATAATATGTCCTATAAAGTTAATATGTCCAAAACCGTTAAAGGAATCACGTCTCTATCTTTCCAATCAAACTAAAGTCATTCTTTGATCGAGTAAGGTACATAAACTTTTAATTTAATTTACAAACCTTTTTCACATTTTGAATAAAAAAAATCCATTTTAAAGTAATTACTCTGTAAGGCCACAGACCTAAAAACACAATACCTTTTCTACACAAACATGGCACCATTAAATATCTGTAAATTGGTTTTCACAGTTCCGTGGAAAAGAACTTTTTCAATAGTTTCATGAATGTGGAAAAGCCATCAGTGCCATACACTTTTTCACTCAAACAGTGCAAGAGGATATAATTGGCACCCCTTCCCAATGTATACTCGGATTATAACCGATCCAATTCAGGCAACTACAACATCTCCCAATTTCCAACACATATATATGCCTCACGGTTATCTTGCTAACAGAGATCTCACTCAGAAATACATTTCATTATGTTCTTGGAATGTTGCAGTATATTCATCCGCCATATTGTATTTCACAAAAATACGCTTGCGAAGACAACATCGCTCATCATGGGGTCTACGCGTGTGTTAATTTTTAAAATTTATTTACCTATATCGCTGGACTTCCAAATGAATTTTAAGTAATTTATTGTCAATGTACCGTCATGGAGTCCTTATTCCAACCATCACCAATCTTCTAAGTCTAAATCCCAGTATAAACTGTTAATCCTATTACCGTTTCACTTCCTAACAAATCAGTGTCGCAGATTTAACTATAAAATATAAACTAATAACCCCATGAAAAAAACTGTTGATGTACGCTTTGCAGTAAAGTTTTCCGCGTTACTATTGTTGTGGATATACTACGAGCTGAATGTTAAAATGATACAATATTCGTATTAATGTTAGTAAAATATTAGGTTTGTCTTTGCAGAAAGAGTAACTCCAATCAAATTTATTACAAACAACAGATGAATATTAAACTGTATTTTGACTGCATAAGTCTCAGAGTTTCTTTCCTTTAACAAAAACAAGTTTTATCAAAAAAAAGTATTTTATTGTGTGAATAATGCTTTAAATACAAATAATAAATTGCTTTTAGTTTTTTTTATTACTCGTTCTGGTAGATAAAATACCATGGAAATATAAAGAGCTAAATTATTCAGTACAGCTGTGGTCTAAAAATGTTTTCATAGAAGTAAGTGGGGGAATAATTAATAATGTTCACTAGATATGAAAGGGCTAATAATATCATATACATATGAGGGTTTAAATTAACTACACAACTGTGGCTTAAACAATGGTTTTGGATAAGTAAGTGGGGGGATAACTAATACTGCTCTTTATATGAAAGCACTCGCCTCAATTAATGAAAGGTTTGAGAGCAGAGTTTGGTGTTTAACATGAAAAGTGATTATTTTAGACTGAAAAGTTGACAACAATTACAGAGATCATGACCTCTAATCCGAAAGATGTAACCAATGTTGGAGGATAATTACCTGACTGGAACAGATTTTTATATTCATGAAAGTATTAATTGGTATTAATTAATTTGGTATTAAGTAGTATTAACGTGGTCTTAATTGAATCTACTTAAGACCACGTCACATAGAAGCTGTATTGTGTTAATATAAGTAAATCAATATAGACATGAATTCTTCACAAACACAATAATTATTTCATTTGTAACTAAGATTCAAATTCAATTTCACTTTATTTAATTATAAATGCACAGTGAGTGGTAACTAGATAAATATTTATAACATGAAATTAGATTTCACATGGAAAATAAAGGCAAGTGTGTGTGAAAAGTAAGTCCATACAATCCACGAAGTGATATAAATAACAAAACAAAAGTTACATACTAATTTGTCAATCTAATGTCTTCTTAAATAAAAATTATTTGTATGTATGAAAAGAAAAAGACCGTATAAATACATACGATAATTGTCAATAAGTTGCCTCGTATAACAATACTAGATACAAAGTTAACAAATTATATATATCATATATATTCAATAAAAGAAAAAGGATGTCTTATTTTACCAGGCTTAGTTAGTGCTAAGAAGCCTTCTCACAAACTGGGGACCAGCGGTTTAAAGGTGACTTCCAAACCACCACCAATGGGCGGGCAGGCGGGCTGCTTGCAAGGACAGTATCGCTCAGCGGTCACCCATCCAAGCAGCAGCCACGCTCGAAGTTACTTGATTCGGTTATCTTGCGATAACTACCGTTCCCGCTACACTACGATATTGAAAAACACTATTTTTTGGAGTTGTTTGCTCTATTTTTATAAAAGCAAAAAATCTAAATTGCAATAAACAAGTTACAATAACGTTGGTAATTAGGTTTTTTAATGAAGCTTTTTAACCTGAAACAGAAAACAAACAATACGTTCTAACCGTCAATAGTGAAACTTTTAAATATTCTGTTAGTTTTTCAATAAACCCTGTATCGTCGCCTATATAATCTTTGAATTAATAGGTTATTGAAAATTCGACGATATATGATTATTTGACAACAACTTATGATATTCATACGAGTATTATATCCAAGTATTCATCTTGTATTTCGCAACTGAACAAAATGTAGTACCCATAATATATCAATGTACTGCCAATTAGAACGCCTGGTGGCAACAAATTGAAAGTTGCGCTTGACCTAACTGCGTTACAGAGTTTAGTCGTCTAACTTTCCAATATATCGGCACATATATATATCAATGTACTGCCAATTAGAACGCCTGGTGGCAACAAATTGAAAGTTACGCTTGACCTAACCGCGTTACAGAGTTTAGTTGTCTAACTTTCCAATATATCGGCACATATATATATCAATGCACTGCCAATTAGAACGCCTAGTGGCAACAAATTGAAAGTTACGCTTGACCTAACCGCGTTACAGAGTTTAGTCGTCTAACTTTCCAATATATCGGCACATATATATATATCAATGCACTGCCAATTAGAACGCCTGGTGGCAACAAATTGAAAGTTACGCTTGACCTAACCGCGTTACAGAGTTTAGTCGTCTAACTTTCCAATATATCGGCACATATACAGGGTGATTCGGTTAGTGTTACCGGCACTTTCTGAGCTGATTGTACTATAAAAAATAAAGAAAAAAGTTCATATAAACATGGGTCCGGAAATGCTTCCTTACTGGGTTATGGCCAATTGAAGATTTCACCAAAAATTGTGTGCAGGAGGTCAAATGATGATTTGCCGCGTGTTTATGAAGAGATATTTATAGGCGAATGCAACTTTTTCTAACGGATTTTTAGATGAGAAATTGAATAAAGATCATCTCATAGCTGTATCTCATTTAGTTTTTTTGTTATACTACAAAAAAACAGAAATAAAATAATTTTGAAAACCCTTTTTTAAGGTTTAACGGACAATTATTTTGTTAAATAGGCATTGAAGACCCACATTTTTACAAAGAAACTTGCAGAAAATTTAATTCTGAATAAAATTATGTGCCACACGGCTATTAACAGCGAAGTATTAGTTTCTGGAATTTAATTTTACAACAAACATTCTACCAAGCAAGAAATACGTACTTAGTAAATAAACACCGTAATGTAATGATATAAGGTACACAAATAATTGATTAGCATACAATTGTAAATACGATTTTAATAGATTAATGCTCAAACTAAAAAACAATAATACTATTACTTTTAGGACTATCCAAATGGTTACATCATGTACCTACATATCTTTGTCACGTTAACTTTACAGAAGGTAAATTATGTTTTTATAAGTTGGTATCATAAATCAGCTGTTCAACAATACACTGCAATTTATTGAGGAATCCAAATTATTTGTTACCAATTCTGTACTAGTTTAATGAGTGCAATTTAATACAATTAATTTACTACTCGTTTGTTAGTGAAGTGTATTTTAAAGTAACTTACTATCACAATTGCAATGCCTTTGTTATTTACAACGGAAGAATATGCCGACATGGTATTTGTCTTAGGCGTTTGTGACGGAAATGCAAACCGCTGCTACTGCAGAATACCGAAGACGATTTCCTAATCGCAGAGTTCCAAACCCAAAAACGATCAGTGGATCATTTCGTACCCTAAGAGTAACAGGTAAACTTCCTAGTATTAATAATTATCGGGATCGCCCTGCCCAGAATAATGTAGATATGGAAGAGGCTATAATCATGGCTACTGAACGCAGTCCTGGTGTCAGTACACGGCGTCTTTCTAGGCGATTCGCAGTGTCTCAGTCTGAAGTATGGAGAACTTTGCGCAAAAATAGCATGTTCCCTTACCATAAACAACAAGTTCAAAGTATTCAACCAACAGATCCTCCTCTTCGATTGGAATTTTTGCAACTGGTTAATTAGAAACCGTCAACATTATAGAACCATTTTATTCACTGATGAAGCTCAATTTACCCGAGATGGCGTCAACAACCTTCACAATGAACACACTTGGGCAGAGGGAAATCCACATAGTACAATCGTGCGCAACTTTCAACACAGATTTAGTGTAAATGTATGGTGTGGACTCATTCATGATCGATTAATAGGACCATTCATTCTCCGAGGACATTCCTTACAGAACAACTACCACTATTATTAGAAGATGTTCCATTAGCAGCAAGGTGCAATATTATTTTATCAACATGATGGTGCCCCTGCCCCACTTTTCCCATAATGTAACAATGCACTTAAACGAGCAGTTTCCCGGGCGATGGATTGGTCGCGGTGGACCACACACTTGGCCACCAAGATCACCAGATCTAACTCCATTAGATTTCTGTATATGGGGTTGGATGAAGAACCTGGTGTTACCAGGAAAAAGTAAATACACATGAAGAGTTAATAAATCGAATTGAAGATGACGCCGCACAAATCACAAACAATCGTGCAGCGTTGCGGAGGATAACTCGATCAATCAGGAAGCGAGCTGCTAAGTGTATTGAAGTA